>NW_027228706.1:0-56152 GCF_037783145.1 Equus przewalskii | reverse complement strand
CGGCAGGTGATTCCGGAGTGTTCGCCAAGTGGTTCTGGCATAGCCGGCAGGTGATTTTGCATGTCCGGCAATGGTTCCGGCGAGTCGAGCCGGTGGTTCCGGCATGTCCGGCAGGTGGTTCCAGCACGCCCGGCAGGTGATTCCGGAGTGTCCGGCATCTGGTTCTGGCACCTCTGAGAGGTGGTTCCGGAATGCCTGGCATGTGATTCCGGAGTGTCTGTCGAGTGGTTCTGGCGTAGCCGGCAGTTGATTTTGGCGTGTCCAGCAGGTGGTTCCGGCGAGCTCGGCAGGTGGTACCGGCTTGTCCAGAACATGGTTCTGGCAAGTCTTAGGGGTGGTTCCGGCACGCCCGACAGGTGATTCCGGCGTGTCCGCCAAGTGGTTCTGGCATAGCTGAAAGGTGATGTTGGTGTGACCGGCAGGTGGTTCCATCCAGCCCGGCAGGTGATTCCGGAGTGTATGTCGAGTGGTTCTGGCGTAGCCGGCAGGTGATTTTGGCGTGTCCAGCAGGTGGTTCCGGCGAGCTCGTCAGGTGGTACCGGCGTGTCCGGAACATGGTTCTGGCACATCTGAGAGATGGTTCCGGCATGCCTGGCTGGTGATTCCAGAGTGTCCGGCATGTGGTTCTGGCACCTCTGAGAGGTGGTTCCGGCATGCCCTGTAGGTGGTTCCGGAGTGTCTGCCGAGTGGTTCTGGCGTAGCCGGCAGGTGATTCTGGCATGTCAAGCAGGTGGTTCTGGGGAGTGGATCAGGTGGTTCCGGCATACTCGGCAGGTGGTACCGGCGTGTCCGGAACATGTTTCTCGCAAGTCTGAGAGGTGGTTCTGGCATGCCAGACAGGTGATTCCGGAGTGTTCGCCAAGCGGTTCTGGCGTAGCCGGCAGGTCATTTTGCATGTCCGGCGGTGGTTCCGGCGAGTCGAGCAGGTGGTTCCGGCGTGTCCGGCAGGTGGTGCTGGGGTGACCGGCACGAGGTTCTGGCACGTCTGAGAGTTGGTTCCGGCATGCCCGACAGGTGATTCCGGAGTGTCCGCCACGTGGTTCTGGCGTAGCCGGCAGGTGATTTTGGTGTGTCCAGCGGGTGGTTTTGGCGAGTCGAGCAGGTGGTTCTGGCGTGCTCGGCAGGTGGTTCCGGTGTCATTGGCATGTGGTTCCGGCATGTCTGATAGGGGGTTCCGGCATGCCGGGCAGGTGGTTCCAGAGTGTCTTTCGAGTGGTTCTGGAGCCAGCCCGGCAGGTGATTCCGAAGAGTTCACCAAATGGTTGTGGCGTAGCCGGCAGGTGATTTTGGCGTGTCAGGAAGGTGGTTCCGGCTAGTTGAGCAGGTGGATCAGGCGTGCTCGCCAGTGGGTTAAGGCGGGTCTTGCAGGTGGTTTCGGTGTGTTGGGGGAGTGGTTCCGGCATCTCAGGCACATGGTTCTGCCACGTCTGAGAGGCGGTTCCGGCCGGCCGGAGAGGTGTTTCCGGAGTGTCCGCCAAGTGGTTCTGGCGTATCTGAAAGGTGATGTTGGAGTGACTGGCAGGTGGTTCCAGCCAGCCCGGCAGGTGATTCCGGAGTGTCTGCCGAGTGGTTCTGGCGTAGCCGGCAGGTGATTCTGGCGTGTCCAGCAGGTGGTTCGGGGGATTGCATCTGGTGGTTCCGGCATACTCGGCAGGTGGTACCGGTGTGTCCAGAACATGGTTCTGGCAAGTCTGAGAGGTGGTTCCGGCATGCCCGACAGGTGATTCCGGAGTGTTCGCCAAGTGGTTCTGGCGTAGCCGGCAGGTCATTTTGCATGTCCGGCGGTGGTTCCGGCGAGTCGAGCCGGTGGTTCCGGCGTATCCAGCAGTTGTTTCCGTTCTTTCCGGCAGGTGGTTCTGGCGTGACCGGCACGAGGTTCTGGCACGTCTGAGAGTTGGTTCCGGCATGCCTGACAGGTGATTCCGGAGTGTCCGCCACGTGGTTCTGGCGTACCTGGCAGGTGATTTTGGCGTGTCTGGCAGGTGTTTCTTGCAAGTCGAGCATTTGGCTCAGGCATGCTCAGCAGGTGCTTCCGGCGTGTCCGGCACATGGTTGAGGTGTGTGTGAGAGCTGGTTCTGGCATGTCCGGCAGATGATTCCTTAGTGTCCAGCAAGTGGTTGTGGCATACCCGGCAGGTGATTTTAGCGTGTCAGGTAGGTGGTTCCGGCGAGTCGAGTAGGTGGTTCCGGCGTGCTCGGTGGGTGCTTCAGGCGTGTTCGGCAGATGGTTCCGGCATGCCCGGCAGGTGATTCCGGAGTGTCCACCAAGTGGTTCTGGCGTAGCTGAAAGGTGATGTTGGCGTGACCAGCAGGTGGTTCCAGCCAGCCGGGCAGGTGATTCCGGAGTGTCTGCCGTGTGGTTCTGGCGTAGCTGGCAGGTGATTTTGGCGTGTCCAGCAGGTGGTTCCGACGAGCTCGGCAGGTGGTACCAGCATGTCCGGAACATGGTTCTGGCACGTCTGAGAGATGGTTCCGTCATGCCCGGCTGGTGATTCCGGAGTGTCCGGCATGTGGTTCTGGCACCTCTGAGAGGTGGTTCCGGCATGCCCGGCAGGTGATTCCGGAGTGTCCGGCATGTGGTTCTGGCACCTCTGAGAGGTGGTTCCGGCATGCCCGGCAGGTGATACCGGAGTGTCCGGCATTTGCATCTCACACCTCTGAGAGGTGGTTTCGGAATGCCTGGCATGTGATTCCCGAGTGTCTGCCGAGTGGTTCTGGCGTAGCCGGCAGGTGATTTTGGCGTGTCCAGCAGGTGGTTCCGGCGTGCTCGGCAGGTGGTTCAGGCGGGTCTGGCAGGTCGTTTCGGTCTGTTCGGGGTGTGGTTCCGGCATCTCAGGCACATGGTTCTGGCACGTCTGATAGGTGGTTCCGGCCGGCCCGACAGATGTTTCCGTGGTGTCCGCCAAGAGGTTCTGGCATAGCTGGGAGGTGATGTTGGCATGACCGGCAGGTGGTTCCATCAAGCCCGGCATGTGATTCCGAAGATTTCACCAAATGGTTGTGGCGTAGCCGGCAGGTGATTTTGGCGTGTCCTGCAGATGGTTTTGGGGAGTCGAGCAGGTGGTTCTGCCGTAGTCGGCAGGTGCTTCCGGTGTCATTGGCATGTGGTTCCGGCATGTCTGAGAGGTGTTTCCGCCATGCCCAGCAGGTGATTAGGGAGTGTTCGCCAAGTTCTTCTGCCGTAGACGGCAGGTGATTTTGCATGTCCGGCAATGGTTCCGGCGAGTCGAGCCGGTGGTTCCGGCATGTCCGGCAGGTGGTTCCGGCATGCCCGGCAGGTGATTCGGGAGTGTCTGGCATGTGGTTCTGGCACCTCTGAGAGGTGGTTCCGGCATGCCAGGCAGGTGATACCGGAGTCTCTGGCATTTGGTTCTGGCACCTCTGAGAGGTGGTTCCGGAATGCCTGGCATGTGATTCCGCAGTTTCTGCCGAGTGGTTATGGCGCAGCCGGCAGGTGATTCTGGGGTCTCCAGCAGGTGGTTCTGGGGAGTGGATCATGTGGTTCCGGCATACTCGGCAGGTGGTACCGGAGTGTCCGGAAGATGGTTCTGGCAAGTCTGAGAGGTGGTTCTGGCATGCCCGACAGGTGATTCCGGAGTGTTCGCCAAGTGGTTCTGGCGTAGCCGGCAGGTCATTTTGCATGTCCGGCGGTGGTTCCGGCGAGTCGAGCCGGTGGTTCCGGGGTAGCCGGCCGTTGATTTTGGCGTGTCCACTAGGTGGTTCTGGGGAGTGGATCAGCTGGTTCCGGCATACTCGGCAGGTGGTACCGCCGTGTCCAGAACATGGTTCTGGCAAGTCTGAGAGGTGGTTACGGCACGCCCGACAGGTGATTCCGGAGCGTCTGCCTAGTGTTTCTG
Organism: Equus przewalskii; assembly: GCF_037783145.1. Taxonomy (NCBI): domain Eukaryota; kingdom Metazoa; phylum Chordata; class Mammalia; order Perissodactyla; family Equidae; genus Equus; species Equus przewalskii. Next base: position 52,295 of record NW_027228706.1, on the reverse strand, counting down.
GCGTACCCGGCAGGTGATTTTGGCATGTCCGACAGGTGTTTCTTGCGAGTCGAGCAGGTGGCTCAGGCATGCTCAGCTGGTGCTTCCGGCGTCTCTGGCACGTGGTTCTGGTGTGTCTGAGAGCTGGTTCTGGCATGTCCGGCAGATGATTCCGGAGTGTCCACCAAGTGGTTCTGGTAGACCTGGCAGGTGATTTTGGCGTGTCAGGAAGGTGGTTCCGGCTAGTTGAGCAGGTGGATCAGGCGTGCTCGGCAGGGGGTTCAGGCGGGTCTGACAGGTGGTTTCGGTCTGTTCGGGGAGTGGTTCCGGCATCTCAGGCACATGGTTCTGGCACGTCTGAGATGTAGTTCCGGCCGGCCGGAGAGGTGATTCCGGAGTGTCCGCCAAGTGGTTCTGGCTTAGCTGAAAGGTGATGTTGGCGTGACCGGCAGGTGGTTCCAGCCAGCCCGGCAGGTGATTCCGGAGTGTCTGCCGTGTGGTTCTGGCGTAGCCGGCAGGTGATTCTGGCGTGTCCAGCAGGTAGTTCTGGGGAGTGGATCAGGTGGTTCCCGCATACTCGGCAGGTGGTACCGTCGTGTCCGGAACATGGTTCTGGTAAGTCTGAGAGGCGGTTCCGGCATGCCCGACAGGTGATTCCGGAGTGTTCGCCAAGTGGTTCTGGCGTAGCCGGCAGGTCATTTTACATGTCCGGCGGTGGTTCCGGCTAGTCGAGCCGGTGGTTCCGGCGTGTCCGGCAGGTGGTTCTGGCGTGACCGGCACGAGGTTCTGGCACATCTGAGAGTTCGTTCCGGCATGCCCGCCAGGTGATTCCGGAGTGTCCGCCACGTGGTTCTGGCGTACCTGGCAGGTGATTTTGGCGTGTCTGGCAGGTGTTTCTTGCAAGTCGAGCATTTGGCTCAGGCATGCTCAGCAGGTGCTTCCGGCGTGTCTGGCACGTGGTTCTGGTGTGTCTGAGAGCTGGTTCTGGCATGTCCGGCAGATGATTCCGGAGTGTCCACCAAGTGGTTGTGGCATACCCGGCAGGTGATTTTAGCGTGTCAGGTAGGTGGTTCCAGCGAGTCGAGTAGGTGATTCCGGCATGCCCGGCAGGTGATTCCGGAGTGTCCGGCATGTAGTTCTGGCACCTCTGAGAGGTGGTTCCGTCATGCCCTGCAGGTGATACCGGAGTGTCCGGCATGTGGTTCTGGTACCTCTGAGAGGTGGTTGCGGAATGCCTGGCATGTGATTCCGGAGTGTCTGCCGAGTGGTTCTAGCGTAGCCGGCAGGTGATTTTGGCGTGTCCAGAAGGTGGTTCCGGCGAGCTCGGCAGGTGGTTCCGGCATGTCCGGAACATGGTTGTGGCAAGTCTGAGAGATGGTCCCGGCATGCCCGGCAGGTGATTCCGGAGTGTCCGGCATGTGGTTCTGGCACCTCTGAGAGGTGGTTCCGGCATGCCCGGTAGTTGGTTCCGGAGTGTGTGCCGAGTGTTTCTGGAGTAGCCGGCAGGTGATTCTTGCATTTCCAGCAGGTGGTCCTGGGGACTGGATCAGGTGGTTCCGGCATAGTCGGCAGGTGGTACCGGCGTGTCCGGAACATGGTTCTGGCAAGTCTGAGAGGTGGTTCCGGCATGCCCGACAGGTGATTCCAGAGTGTTCGCCAAGTGTTTCTGGCGTAGCCGGCAGGTCATTTTGCATGTCTGGCCGTGGTTCTGGCAAGTCGAGCCTGTGGTTGCGGCGTATCCAGCAGGTGTTTCCGGTCTGTCCGGCAGGTGGTTCTGTCGTGAACGGCACGAGGTTCTGGCACGTCTGAGAGTTGGTTCCGGCATGCCCGACGGGTGATTCTATAGTGTCCGCCTCGTGGTTCTGGCGTACCCGACAGGTGATTTTTGCGTGTCTGACAGGTGTTTCTTGCAAGTCGAGCATTTGGCTCAGGCATGATCAGCAGGTGCTTCCGGCGTGTCTGGCACGTGGTTCTGGAGTGTCTGAGAGCTGGTTCTGGCATGTCCGGCACATGATTCCGGAGTGTCCACCAAGTTGTTGTGGCATACCCGGCAGGTGATTTTAGCGTGTCAGGTAGGTGGTTCCAGCGAGTCGAGTAGGTGGTTCCGGTTAGCTCGGCAGTTGGTTAAGGCGGGTCTGGCAGGTGGTTTCGGTCTGTTCGGGGTGTGGTTCCGGCATCTCAGGCACATGGTTCTGGCACGTCTGATAGGTGGTTCCGGCCGGCCCGACAGGTGTTTCCATGGTGTCCGCCAAGTGGTTCTGGCATAGCTGGCAGGTGATGTTGGCGTGACCGGCAGGTGGTTCCAGCCAGCCCGGCAGGTGATTCCAAAGTGTTCACCGAATGGTTGTGGCGTAGCCGAAAGGTGATTTAGGCGTGTCCACCAGGTTGTTTTGGCGAGTCCAGCAGGTGGTTCTGGCGTGCTCGGCAGGTGCTTCCGGTGTCATTGGCATGTGGTTCCAGCATGTCTGAGAGGTGGTTCCGCCATGCCCGGCATTGATTCCGGAGTGTTCCCCAAGTGGTTCTGGCATAGCCGGCAGGTGATTTTGCATGTCCAGCAATGGTTCCGGCGAGTCGAGCCGGTGGTTCCGGCATGTCCGGCAGGTTGTTTCGGCATGCCCGGCAGGTGATTCCGGAGTGTCGGGCATTTGGTTCTGGCACCTCTGAGAGGTGGTTCCGGAATGCCTGGCATGTGATTCCGCAGTGTCTGCCGAGTGGTTATGGCGTAGGCCGCAGGTGATTCTGGCGTGTCCAGCAGGTGGTTCTGGGGAGTGGATCATGCGGTTCCGGCATACTCGGCAGGTGGTACCGGAGTGTCTGGAAGATGGTTCTGGCAAGTCTGAGAGGTGGTTCTGGCATGCCCGACAGGTGATTCCGGAGTGTTCGCCAAGTGGTTCTGGCACCGCTGAGAGGTGGTTCCGGCATGCCCGGCAGGTGATACTGGAGTCTCCGGCATTTGGTCCTGGCACCTCTGAGAGGTGGTTCCGGAATGCCTGGCATGTGATTCCGGAGTGTCTGCCGAGTGGTTCTGGCGTAGCCGGCAGGTGATTTTGGCGTGTCCAGCAGGTGGTTTTGGTGAGTCGAGCAGGTGGTTCTGGTGTAGTCGGCAGGTGCTTCCGGTGTCATTGGCATCTGGTTCCGGCATGTCTGAGAGGTGGTTCCGCCATGCCCGGCAGGTGATTCCGGAGTGTTCGCCAGGTGGTTCTGGCGTAGCCGGCAGGTGATTTTGCATGTCTGGCAATGGTTCCGGCAAGTCGAGCCGGTGGTTCCGGCATGTCCGGCAGGTGGTTCCGGTATGCCCGGCAGGAGATTGCGGAGTGTCCGGCATGGGGTTCTGGCACCTCTGAGAGGTGGTTCCGGCATGCCCGGCAGGTGATACCAGAGTGTTCGCCAAGTGGTTCTGGCGTAGCCGGCAGGTGAGTTTGCATGTCCGGCAATGGTTCCAGCGAGTCGAGCCGGTGGTTCCGGAATGTCCGGCAGGTGGTTCCGGCATGTCCGGCAGATGGTTCCGGCATGTCCAGCACGTGGTTCCAGCATGCCCTGCAGGTGATTCCGGAGTGTCCGGCATGTGGTTCTGGCACCTCTGAGAGGTGGTTCCGGAATGCCGGGCATGTGATTCCCAAGTGTCTGCCGAGTGGTTCTGGCGTAGCCGGCAGGTGATTTTGGCGTGTCCAGCAGGTGGTTCCGGAGAGCTCGGCAGGTGGTTCCGGCATGTCCGGAACATGGTTCTGGCAAGTCTGAGAGATGGTTCCGGCATGCCCGGCAGGTGATTCCGGAGTGTCCGGCATGTGGTTCTGGCACCTCTGAGAGGTGGTTCCGGCATGCCCGGCAGTTGGTTGCGGGGGGTCTGCCGAGTGGTTTTGGAGTAGCCGGCAGGTGATTCTGGCGTATCCAGCAGGTGGTTCTGGGGAGTGGATCAGGTGGTTCCGGCATACTCGTCAGGTGGTACCGGCGTGTCCGGAACATGGTTCTGGCAAGTCTGAGAGGTGGTTCCGGGATGCCCGACAGGTGATTCCGGAGTGTTCGCCAAGTGGTTCTGGCGTAGCCGGCAGGTCATTTTGCATGTCCGGCGGTGGTTCCGGCGAGTCGAGCCGGTGGTTCCGGGGTATCCAGCAGTTGTTTACGGTCTGTCCGGCAGGTGGTTCTGGAGTACCCGGCAGGTGATTTTGGTGTGTCTGGCAGGTGTTTCTTGCAAGTCGAGCATTTGGCTCAGGCATGCTCAGCAGGTGCTTCCGGCGTGTCTGGCACGTGGTTCTGGTGTGTCTGAGAGCTGGTTCTGGCATGTCCGGCAGATGATTCCGGAGTGTCCACCAAGTGGTTGTGGCATACCCGGAAGGTGATTTTAGCGTGTCAGGTAGGTGGTTCCAGCGAGTCGAGTAGGTGGTTCCGGCGTGCTCGGCAGGTGGTTCAGGCGGGTCTGGCAGGTGGTTTCGGTCTGTTCGGGGTGTGGTTCCGGCATCTGAGGCACATGGTTCTGGCACGTCTTATAGGTGGTTCCGGCCGGCCCGACAGGTGTTTCCATGGTGTCCGCCAAGTGGTTCTGGCATAGCTGGCAGGTGATGTTGGCGTGACCGGCAGGTGGTTCCAGCCAGCCCGGCAGGTGATTCCGAAGTGTTCACCAAATGGTTGTGGCGTAGCCGGAAGGTGATTTTGGCGTGTCCATCAGGTGGTTTTGGCGAGTCGAGCAGGTGGTTCTGTCATGCTCGGCAGGTGCTTCCGGTGTCATTGGCATGTGGTTCCGGCATGTCTGAGAGGTGGCTCCGCCATGCCCGGCAGGTGATTAAGGAGTGTTCGCCAAGTGGTTCTGGCGTAGCCGGCAGGTGATTTTGCATGGCCGGCAATGGTTCTGGCGAGTCGAGCCGGTGGTTCCGCCATGTCCGGCAGGTGCTTCCAGCAGGCCCCGCAGGTGATTCCGGAGTGTCCAGCATGTGGTTCTGGCACCTGTTAGAGGTGGTTCTGGCATGCCCGGCATGTGATTCCGGAGTGTCCGGCATGTGGTTCTGGCACCTCTGAGAGGTGGTTCCGGCATGCCCGGCAGGTGGTTCCGGAGTGTCTGCCGAGTGGTTCTGGAGTAGCCGGCAGGTGATTCTGGGGTGTCCAGCAGGTTGTTCTGGGGAGTTTATCAGGTGGTTCCGGCATACTCAACAGGTGGTACCGGTGTGTCCGGAACATGGTTCTGGCAAGTCTGAGAGGTGGTTCCGGCATGCCCGACAGGTGATTCCGGAGTGTTCGCCAAGTGGTTCTAGCGTAGCCGGCAGGTCATTTTGCATGTCCGGCGGTTGTTCCGGCGAGTCGAGCCGGTGGTTCCGGCGTATCCAGCAGTTGTTTCCGGTCTGTCTGGCAGGTGGTTCTGGCGTGACCGGCACGAGGTTCTGGCACGTCTGAGAGTTGGTTCCGGCATGCCCGACAGGTGATTCCGGAGCATCCGCCAAGTGTTTCTGGTGTACCCGACAGGTGATTTTGGCATGTCCGACAGGTGTTTCTTGCGAGTCGAGCAGGTGGCTCAGGCATGCTCAGCTGGTGCTTCCGGCGTCTCTGGCACGTGGTTCTGGTGTGTCTGAGAGCTGGTTCTGGCATGTCCGGCAGATGATTCCGGAGTGTCCACCAAGTGGTTCTGGTAGACCTGGCAGGTGATTTTGGCGTGTCAGGAAGGTGGTTCCGGCTAGTTGAGCAGGTGGATCAGGCGTGCTCGCCAGGGGGTTCAGGCGGGTCTCGCAGGTGGTTTCGGTCTGTTCGGGGAGTGGTTCCGGCATCTCAGGCTCATGGTTCTGGCACGTCTGAGATGTGGTTCCGGTCGGCCCTACAGCTGATTCCGGAGTGTCCGCCAAGTGGTTCTGGCGTAGCTGAAAGGTGATGTTGGCGTGACCGGCAGGTGGTTCCAGCCAGCCCGGCAGGTCATTACGGAGTGTCTGCTGAATGGTTCTGGCGTAGCCGGCAGGTGATTTTGGCGTGTCCAGCAGGTAATTCCGGCGAGCTCGGCAGGTTGTACCGGCGTGTCCGGAACATGGTTCTGGCACGTCTGAGAGATGGTTCCGGCATGCCCGGCAGGTGATTCCGGAGTGTCCGGCATGTGGTTCTGGCACCTCTGAGAGGTGGTTCCGGCATGCCCGGAAGGTGGTTACGGAGTGTCTGCCGAGTGGTTCTGGCGTAGCCGGCAGGTGATTCTGGGGTGTGCAGCAGGTGGTTCTCGGGAGTGAATCAGGTGGTTCCGGCATACTCGGCAGGTGGTACCGGCGTGTCCGGAACATGGTTCTCGCAAGTCTGAGAGGTGGTTCCGGCATGCCCGACAGGTGATTCCGGAGAGTTCGCCAAGCGGTTCTGGCGTACCCGGCAGGTGATTTTAGCGTGTCAGGTAGGTGGTTCCAGCGAGTCGAGTAGGTGGTTCCGGCGTGCTCGGCAGGTGGTTTAGGCGTGTCTGACAGGATGTTTTGGTCTGTTTGGGGTGTGGTTCCGGCATCTCAGGCACATGGTTCTGGCACGTCTGATAGGTGGTTCCGGCCGGCCCGACAGGTGTTTCCATGGTGTCCGCCAAGTGGTTCTGGCATAGCTGGCAGGTGATGTTGGCGTGACCGGCAGGTGGTTCCAGCCAGCCCGGCAGGTGATTCCGAAGAGTTCACCAAATGGTTGCGTCGTAGCCGGCAGGTGATTTTCGCGTGTCCAGCAGGTGGTTTTGGCGAGTCGAGCAGGTGGTTCTGGCGTGCTCGGCAGGTGCTTCCGGTGTCATTGGCATGTGGTTCCGGCATGTCTGAGAGGTGGTTCCGCCATGCCCGGCAGCTGATTCCGGAATGTTCGCCAAGTGGTTCTGGCATAGCCGGCAGGTGATTTTGCATGTCCGGCAATGGTTCCGGCGAGTCGAGCCGGTGGTTCCGGCATGTCCGGCAGGTGGTTCCAGCACGCCCGGCAGGTGATTCCGGAGTGTCCGGCATCTGGTTCTGGCACCTCTGAGAGGTGGTTCCGGAATGCCTGGCATGTGATTCCGGAGTATCTGTCGAGTGGTTCTGGCGTAGCCGGCAGTTGATTTTGGCGTGTCCAGCAGGTGGTTCCGGCGAGCTCGGCAGGTGGTACCGGCTTGTCCAGAACATGGTTCTGGCAAGTCGGAGGGGTGGTTCCGGCACGCCCGACAGGTGATTCCGGAGTGTCCGCCAAGTGGTTCTGGCATAGCTGAAAGGTGATGTTGGCGTGACCGGCAGGTGGTTCCATCCAGCCCGGCAGGTGATTCCGGAGTGTATGTCGAGTGGTTGTGGCGTAGCCGGCAGGTGATTTTGGCGTGTCCAGCAGGTGGTTCCGGCGAGCTCGTCAGGTGGTACCGGCGTGTCCGGAACATGGTTCTGGCACATCTGAGAGATGGTTCCGGCATGCCTGGCTGGTGATTCCAGAGTGTCCGGCATGTGGTTCTGGCACCTCTGAGAGGTGGTTCCGGCATGCCCGGTAGGTGGTTCCGGAGTGTCTGCCGAGTGGTTCTGGCGTAGCCGGCAGGTGATTCTGGCATGTCAAGCAGGTGGTTCTGGGGAGTGGATCAGGTGGTTCCGGCATACTCGGCAGGTGGTACCGGCATGTCCAGAACATGGTTCTCGCAAGTCTGAGAGGTGGTTCTGGCATGCCAGACAGGTGATTCCGGAGTGTTCGCCAAGTGGTTCTGGCGTAGCCGGCAGGTCATTTTGCATGTCCGGCGGTGGTTCCGGCGAGTCGAGCCGGTGGTTCCGGCGTGTCCGGCAGGTGGTGCTGGGGTGACCGGCACGAGGTTCTGGCACGTCTGAGAGTTGGTTCCGGCATGCCCGACAGGTGATTCCGGAGTGTCCGCCACGTGGTTTTGGCGTAGCTGGCAGGTGATTTTGGTGTGTCCAGCGGGTGGTTTTGGCGAGTCGAGCAGGTGGTTCTGGCGTGCTCGGCAGGTGCTTCCGGTGTCATTGGCATGTGGTTCCGGCATGTCTGATAGGTGGTTCCGGCATGCCGGACAGGTGGTTCCAGAGTGTCTTTCGAATGGTTCTGGAGCCAGCCCGGCAGGTGATTCCGAAGAGTTCACCAAATGGTTGTGGCGTAGCCGGCAGGTGATTTTGGCGTGTCAGGAAGGTGGTTCCGGCTAGTTGAGCAGGTGGATCAGGCGTGCTCGCCAGGGGGTTAAGGCGGGTCCTGCAGGTGGTTTCGGTGTGTTGGGGGAGTGGTTCCAGCATCTCAGGCACATGGTTCTGCCACGTCTGAGAGGCGGTTCCGGCCGGCCGGAGAGGTGTTTCCGGAGTGTCCGCCAAGTGGTTCTGGCGTATCTGAAAGGTGATGTTGGAGTGACCGGCAGGTGGTTCCAGCCAGCCCGGCAGGTGATTCCGGAGTGTCTGCCGAGTGGTTCTGGCGTAGCCGGCAGGTGATTCTGGCGTGTCCAGCAGGTGGTTCGGGGGATTGCATCTGGTGGTTCCGGCATACTCGGCAGGTGGTACCGGTGTTTCCGGAACATGGTTCTGGCAAGTCTGAGAGGTGGTTCCGGCATGCCCGACAGGTGATTCCGGAGTGTTCGCCAAGTGGTTCTGGCGTAGCCGGCAGGTCATTTTGCATGTCCGGCGGTGGTTCCGGCGAGTCGAGCCGGTGGTTCCGGCGTATCCAGCAGTTGTTTCCGGTCTGTCCGGCAGGTGGTTCTGGCGTGACCGGCACGAGGTTCTGGCACGTCTGAGTGTTGGTTCCGGCATGCCCGACAGGTGATTTCGGAGTGTCCGCCACGTGGTTGTGGCGTACCTGGCAGGTGATTTTGGCGTGTCTGGCAGGTGTTTCTTGCAAGTCGAGCATGTGGCTCAGGCATGATCAGCAGGTGCTTCCGGCGTGTCCTGCACGTGGTTCTGGTGTGTCTGAGAGCTGGTTGTGGCATGTCCGGCAGATGACTCCGGAGTGTCCACCAAGTGGTTGTGGCATACCCGGCAGGTGATTTTAGCGTGTCAGGTAGGTGGTTCCAGCGAGTCGAGTAGGTGGTTCCGGGGTGCTCGGCAGGTGTTTCAGGCTGGTCTGGCAGGTGGTTTCGGTCTGTTCGGGGTGTGGTTCCGGCATCTCAGGCACATGGTTCTGGCACGTCTGATAGGTGGTTCTGGCCGGCCCGACAGGTGTTTCCATGGTGTCCGCCAAGTGGTTCTGGCATACTGGCACGTGATGTTGGCGTGACCGGCAGGTGGTTCCAGCCAGCCCGGCAGGTGATTCCGAAGAGTTCACCAAATGGTTGTGGCGTAGCCGACAGGTGATTTTGGCGTGTGCATCAGGTGTTTCCGGTCTGTCTGGCAGGTGGTTCTGGCGTGACCGGAACGAGGTTCTGGCACATCTGAGAGTTGGTTCCGGCATGCCCGACAGGTGATTCCGGAGTTTCCGCCACGTGGTTCTGGCGTACCGGGCAGGTGATTTTGGCGTGTCTGGCAGGTGTTTCTTGCAAGTCGAGCATTTGGCTCAGGCATGCTCAGCAGGTGGTTCCGGCGTGTCCGGCACGTGGTTCTGGTGTGTCTGAGAGCTGGTTCTGGCATGTCCGGCAGATGATTCCGGAGTATCCACCAAGTGGTTGTGGCATACCCGGCAGGAGATTTTAGCCTGTCAGGTATTTGGTTCCGGCGAGTCGAGTAGGTGGTTCCGGCGTGCTCGGCAGGTGGTTCAGGCGGGTCTGGCAGTTGGTTTCGGTCTGTTCGGGGTGTGGTTCCGGCATCTCAGGCACATAGTTCTGGCACGTCTGATAGGTGGTTCCGGCCGGCCGGACAGGTGTTTCCAAGGTGTCCGCCAAGTGGTTCTGGCATAGCTGGCAGGTGATGTTGGCGTGACCGGCAGGTGGTTCCAGCCAGCCCGGCAGGTGATTCCGAAGTGTTCACCAAATGGCTGTTGCGTAGCCGTAAGGTGATTTTGGCGTGTCCAGAAGCTGGTTTTGGCAAGTCGAGCAGGTGGTTCTGGCGTGCTCGGCAGGTGCTTCCGGTGTCATTGGCATGTGGTTCCGGCATGTCTGAGAGGTGGTTCCGCCATGCCCGGCAGGTGATTCCGGAGTGTTCGCCAAGTGGTTCTGGCGTAGCCGGCAGGTCATTTTGCATGTCCGGCAGTGGTTCCGGCGAGTCGAGCCGGACGTTCCGGCGTAGCTGGCAGTTGATTTTGGCGTGTCCACTAGGTGGTTCTGGGGCGTGGATCAGCTGGTTCCGGCATACTCGGCAGGTGCTCCCGGCGTGTCCAGAACATGGTTCTGGCAAGTCTGAGAGGTGGTTCCGGCACGCCCGACAGGTGATTCCGGAGCGTCCGCAAAGTGTTTCTGGCGTACCCGGCAGGTGATTTTGGCATGTCCGACAGGTGTTTCTTGCGAGTCGAGCAGGTGGCTCAGGCATGCTCAGCTGGTGCTTCCGGCGTCTCTGGCACGTGCTTCTGGTGTGTCTGAGAGCTGGTTCTGGCATGTCCGGCAGATGATTCCGGAGTGTCCACCAAGTGGTTCTGGTATACCTGGCAGGTGATTTTGGCGTGTCAGGAAGGTGGTTCCGGCTAGTTGAGCAGGTGGATCAGGCGTGCTCGCCAGGTGGTTCAGGCGGGTCTGGCAGGTGGTTTCGGTCACTTCGGTTAGTGGTTCCGGCATCTCAGGCACATGGTTCTGGAACGTCAGAGAGGTGGTTCCGGCCGGCCCGACAGGTGTTTCCGGAGTGTCCGCCAAGTGGTTCTGGAGTAGCTGAAAGGTGATGTTGGCGTGACCGGCAGGTGGTTCCTGCCAGCCCGGCAGGTGATTCCGGAGTGTCTGCCGAGTGGTTCTGGCGTAGCCGGCAGGTGATTTTGGCATGTCCAGCAGGTGGTTTTGGCGAGTCGAGCAGGTGGTTCTGGCGTGCTCGGCAGGTGCCTCCGGTGTCATTGGCATGTGGTTCCGGCATGTCTGAGAGGTGGTTCCGCCATGTCCGGCAGGTGATTCCGGAGTGTTCGCCAAGTGGTTCTGGCGTAGCCGGCAGGTGATTTTGCATGTCCGGCAATGGTTCCGGCGAGTTGAGCCGGTGGTTTCGGCATGTCCAGCAGGTGGTTCCGGCATGCCCGGCAGGTGATTCCGGAGTGTCCGGCATGTGGTTCTGGCACCTCTGAGAGGTGGTTCCGGCATTCCCGGCAGGTGATACCGGAGTGTCCGGCATTTGGTTCTGGCACCTCTGAGAGGTGCTTCCGGAATGCCTGGCATGTGATTCCGGAGTGTCTGCCGAGTGGTTCTGGCGTTGCCGGCAGTTGATTTTGGCGTGTCCACTAGGTGGTTCTGGGGAGTGGTTCAGCTGGTTCCGGCATACTCGGCAGGTGGTACCCGCGTGTCCAGAACATGGTTCTGGCAAGTCTGAGAGGTGGTTCCGGCACGCCCGACAGGTGATTCCGGAGCGTCCGCCAAGTGTTTCTGGCGTACCCGGCAGGTGATTTTGGCATGTCCGACCGGTGTTTCTTGCGAGTCGACAGGTGGCTCAGGCATGCTCAGCTGGTGCTTCCGGCGTCTCTGGCACGTGCTTCTGGTGTGTCTGAGAGCTGGTTCTGGCATGTCCGGCACATGATTCCGGAGTGTCCACCAAGTGGTTCTGGTATACCTGGCAGGTGATTTTAGCGTGTCCAGCAGGTGGTTCCGGCGAGCTCGGCAGGTGGTACCGGCGTGTCCGGAACATGCTTCTGGCACGTCTGAGAGGTGGTTCCGGCATGACCGGCAGGTGATTCCGGAGTGTCCGGCATGTGGTTCTGGCACCTCTGAGAGGTGGTTCCGGCATGCCCGACAGGTGATTCCGGAGTGTTCGCCAAGTGGTTCTGGCGTAGCCGGCAGTTCACTTTGCATGTCCGGCTGTGGTTCCGGCGAGTCAAGCCGGTTGTTCCGGCGTAGCCGGCAGTTGATTTTGGCGTGTCCACTAGGTGGTTTTGGGGAATGGACCAGCTTTTTCCGGCATACTCGGCAGGTGGTACCGGCGTGTCCAGAACATGGTTCTGGCAAGTCTGAGATGTGGTTCCGGCACGCACGACAGGTGATTCCGGAGCGTCCGCCAAGTGGTTCCGGCGTGGCTGAAAGGTGATGTTGGCGTGACCGGCAGGTGGTTCCAACCAGCCCGGCAGGTGATTCCGGAGTGTCTGCCGAGTGGTTCTGGCGTAGCCGGCAGGTGATTCTGGCGTGTCCAGCAGGAGGTTCTGGGGTGTGGATCAGGTGGTTCCGGCATACTGGGCAGGTGGTACCGGCGTGTCCGGAACATGGTTCTGGCAAGTCTGAGAGTTGGTTCCCGCATGCCCGGCAGGTGATTCCGGAGTGTCTGCCGAGTCTTTCTGGCGTAGCCGGCAGCTGATTTTGGCGTGTCCAGCTTGTGGTTTTGGCGAGTCGAGCAGGTGGTTCTGCCGTGCTCGGCAGGTGCTTCCGGTGTCATTGGCATGTGGTTCCGGCATGTCTGAGAGGTGGTTCCGCCATGCCCGGCAGGTGATTCTGCAGTGTTCGCCAAGTGGTTCTGGCGTAGCCGGCAAGTGATTTTGCATGTCCGGCAATGGTTCCGGCGAGTCGAGCCGCTGGTTCCGGCATGTCCGTCAGGTGGTTCCAGCATGCCCGGCAGGTGATTCCGGAGTGTCCGGCATGTGGTTCTGGCACCTCTGAGAGGTGGTTCTGGCATGCCCGGCAGGTGATACCGGAGTGTCTGCTGAGTGGTTCTGGCACCTCTGAGAGGTGGTTCCGGCCGGCAGGAGAGGTGTTTCTGGAGTGTCCGCCAAGTGGTTCTGGTGTAGCTGAAAGGTGATGTTGGCGTGACCGGCAGGTGGTTCCAGCCAGCCCGGCAGGTGATTCCGGAGAGTCTGCCGTGTGGTTCTGGTGTAGCTGGCAGGTGATTTTGGCGTGTCCAGCAGGTGGTTCCGGCGAGCTCGGCAGGTGGTACCAGAGTGTCCGGAACATGGTTCTGGCACGTCTGACACATGGTTCCGGCATGCCCGGCAGGTGATTCCGGAGTGTCCGGCATGTGGTTCTGGCACCTCAGAGAGGTGGTTCCGGCATGCCCAGCAGGTGATTCCGGAGTGTCCAGCATGTGGTTCTGGCACCTCTGAGAGGTGGTTCCGGCATGCCCGGCATGTGATAACGGATTGTCCAGCATTTGGTTCTGGCACCTCTGAGAGGTGGTTCCGGAATGCCTGGCATGTGATTCCGGAGTGTCTGCCGAGTGGTTCTGGCGTAGCCGGCAGGTGATTTTGGCGTGTCCAGCAGGTGGTTCCGGCGAGCTCGGAAGGTGGTTCCGGCATGTCCGGAACATGGTTCTGGCACGTCTGAGAGATGGTTCCGGCATGCCCGACAGGTGATTCCGGAGTGTCCGGCATGTCGTTCTGGCACCTCTGAGCGGTGGTTCCGGCATGCCCGGCAGTTGGTTACGGAGTGTCTGCCGAGTGGTTGTGGAGTAGCCGGCAGGTGATTCTGGCGTATCCAGCAGGTGGTTCTGGGGAGTGGATCAGGCGGTTCCGGCATACTCGGCAGGTGGTACCGGCGTGTCCGGAACTTGGTTCTGGCAAGTCTGAGAGGTGGTTCCGCCATGTCCGGCAGGTGGTTCCGGCAGGTCCAACACGTGGTTCCAGCATGCCCGGCAGGTGATTCCGGAGTGTCCGGCATGTGGTTCTGGCACCTCTGAGAGGTGGTTCCGGCATGCACAGCATGTGATACTGGAGTGTTCGCCAAGTGGTTCTGGCGTAGCCGGCAGGTCATTTTGCATGTCCGGCCTTGGTTCCGGCGAGTCGAGCCGGTCGTTCCAGCCTGTCAAGCAGGTGGTTCCGGTCTGTCCAGCAGGTGGTTCTGGCATCTCCGGCACGAATTTATGGCACGTCTGACAGTTCGTTCCGGCATGCCCGACAGGTGATTCCGGAGTGTCCGCCACATGGTTCTGGCGTACCCGGAAGGTCATTTTGGTGTGTCTGGCAGGTGTTTCTTGCAAGTCGATCATTTGGCTCAGGCATGATCAGCAGCTGCTTTCGGCGTGTCCGGCACGTGGTTCTGGTGTGTCTGAGAGCTGGTTCTGGCATGTCCGGCAGATGATTCCTTAGTGTCCACCAAGTGGTTGTGGCATACCCGGAAGGTGATTTTAGCGTGTCAGGTAGGTGGTTCCGGCGAGTCGAGTAGGTGGTTCCGGCGTGCTCGGCAGGTGGTTCAGGCGGGTCTGGCAGGTGGTTTCGGTCTGTTCGTGCAGTGGTTCCGGCATCTCAGGCACATTGTTCTGTCACGTCTGATAGGTGGTTCTGGCAGGCCCGACAGGTGTTTCTACGGTGTCCGCCAAGTTGTTCTGGCATAGCTGGAAGGTGATGTTGGCGTGACCGGCAGGTGGTTCCGGACTGTCCGGCATGTGGTTCCGGCACCTCTGAGAGGTGGTTCCGGCATTCCCGGCAGGTGATACCGGAGTGTCCGGCATTTGGTTCTGGCACCTCTGAGAGGTGGTTCCGGAATGCCTGGCAGGTGATTCCGGAGTGTCTACCGTGTGGTTCTGGCGTTGCCGGCAGTTGATTTTGGCGTGTCCACTAGGTGGTTCTGGGGAGTGGATCAGCTGGTTCTGGCATACTCGGCAGGTAGTACCCGCGTGTCCAGAACATGGTTCTGGCAAGTCTGAGAGGTGGTTCCGGCATGCCCGACAGGTGATTCCGGAGCGTCCGCCAAGTGTTTCTGGCGTACCCGGCAGGTGATTTTGGCATGTCCGAGAGGTGTTTCTTGCGAGTCGAGCAGGTGGCTCAGGCATGCTCAGCTGGTGCTTCCGGTCTCGGCAGGTGGTTGCGTGTCCGGCACGAGGTTCTGGCACGTCTGAGGGTTGGTTCCGGCATGCCCGGGTTCCGAGTGTCCATCACTGGTTCTCCCGCAGGTGATTCTGTCTGCAGGTGTTTCTGTCTCTGGCCCGTCAGTTCTGGTGTGTCTGAGAGCTGGTTCTGGCATGTCCGGCAGATGATTCCGGAGTGTCCACCAAGTGGTTGAGGCATACCCGGCAGGTGATTTTAGCGTGTCAGGTAGGTGGTTCCAGCGAGTCGAGTAGGTGGTTCCGGCGTGCTCGGCAGGTGGTTCAGGCGGGTCTGGCTGGTGGTTTCGGTCTCTTCGGGGTGTGGTTCCGGCATCTCAGGCACATGGTTCTGGCACGTCTGATAGGTGGTTCCGGCCGGCCCGACAGGTGTTTCCATGGTGTCCGCCAAGTGGTTCTGGCATAGCTGGCAGGTGATGTTGGCGTGACCGGCAGGTGGTTCAAGCCAGCCCGGCAGGTGATTCCGAAGAGTTCACCAAATGGTTGTGGTGTAGCCGGCAGGTGATTTTGGCGTGTCCAGCAGGTGGTTTTGGCGAGTCGAGCAGGTGGTTCTGGCGTGCTCGGCAGGTGCTTCCTGTGTAATTGGCATGTGGTTCCGGCATGTCTGAGAGGTGGCTCCGGCATGCCCGGCAGGTGGTTCTGGAGTGTCTGTCGAGTGGTTCTGGAGCCAGCCCGGCTGGTGATTCCGAAGAGTTCACCAAATGGTTGTGGCATAGCCGGCATGTGATTTTGGCATGTCCGACATGTGTTTCTTGGGAGTCGAGCAGGTGGCTCAGGCATGCTCAGCTGGTGCTTCCGGCGTGTCTGGCACGTGGTTCTGGTGTGTCTGAGAGCTGGTTCTGGCATGTCCGGCAGATGATTCCTGAGTGTCCACCAAGTGGTTCTGGTATACCTGGCAGGTGATTTTGGCGTGTCAGGAAGGTGGTTCCGGCTAGTTGAGCAGGTGGATCAGGCGTGCTCGCCAGGGGTTCAGGCCGGTCTGGCAGGTGGTTTCGGTCTTTTCGGGGTGTGGTTCCGGCATCTCAGGCACATGGTTCTGGCACCTCTGAGAGGTGGTTCCGGCCGGCCCGACAGGTGTTTCCATGTTGTCCGCCAAGTGGTTCTGGCATAGCTGGCAGGTGATGTTGGCGTGACCGGCAGGTGGTTCCAGCGCAGCCCGGCAGGTGATTCCGAAGAGTTCACCAACTGGTTGTGGCGTAGCCGGCAGGTGATTTTGGCGTGTCCAGCCAGGTGGTTTTGGCGAGTCGAGCAGGTGGTTCTGGCGTGCTCGGCAGGTGCTTCCGGTGTCATTGGCATGTGGTTCCGGCATGTCTGAGAGGTGGTTCTGGCATGCCCGGCAGGTGGTTCCGGAGTGTCTGTCGAGTGGTTCTGGAGCCAGACGGCAGGTGATTCCGAAGAGTTCACCAAATGGTTGTGGCGTAGCCGCCATGTGATTTGGCGTGTCTGGAATGTGGTTCGGGCTAGTTGAGCAGGTGGATCAGGCGTGCTCGCCAGGGGGTTCAGGCGGTTCTGGCAGGTGGTTTCGGTCTGTTCGGGGAGTGGTTCCGGCATCTCAGGCACATGGTTCTGGCACGTATGAGAGGTGGTTGCGGCCGGCCCGACAGGTGTTTCCGGAGTGTCCGCCAATTGGTTCTGGCGTAGCTGAAAGGTGATGTTGGCGTGATCAGCAGGTGGTTCCAGCTAGCCCGGCAGGTGATTCCGGAGTGTCCGGCATGTGGTTTTGGCACCTCTGAGAGATGGTTCTGGCATGCCTGGCAGGTGATACCGGAGTGTCCGTGTTTTGTTTCTGGCACCTCTGAGCGGTGTTTCCGGAATGCCTGGCATGTGATTCCGGAGTGTCTGCTGAGTGGTTCTGGTGTAGCCAGCAGGTGATTTTAGCGTGTCGAGCAGGTGGTTCCGGCGAGCTAGGCAGGTGGTTCCGGCATGTCCAGAACATGGGTCTGGCACGTCTGAGAGATGGTTACGGCATGCCCGGCACGTGGTTCCGGAGTGTCTGCCGAGTGGTTCTCGCGTAGTCGGCACGTGATTCTTGCGTGTCCAGCAGGTGGTTCTGGGGAGTGGATCAGGTGGTTCCGGCATACTCGACAGGTGGTACCGTCGTGTCCGGAACATGGTTCTGGCAAGTCTGAGAGGCGGTTCCGGCATGCCCGACCGGTGATTCCGGAGTGTTCGCCAAGTGGTTCTGGCGTCGCCGGCAGGTCATTTTGCATGTCCGGCGGTGGTTCCGGCGAGTTGAGCCGGTGGTTCCGGCGTGTCCGGCAGGTGTTTCCGGTCTGTCCGGCAGGTGATTCTGGCGTGACCGGCACGAGGTTTTGGCACGTCTGAGAGTTGGTTCCGGCATGCCCGACAGGTGATTCTGGAGTGTCCGCCACGTGATTCTGGAATAGCCGACTGGTGATTTTGGCGTGTCTGGCAGGTGTTTCTTGCAAGTCGAGCATTTGGCTCAGGCATGCTCAGCAGGTGCTTCCGGCGTGTCTGGCATGTGGTTCTCGTGTGTCTGAGAGCTGGTTCTGGCATGTCCGGCAGATGATTCCGGAGTGTCCACCAAGTGGTTGTGGCATACCCGGCAGGTGATTTTAGCGTGTCAGGTAGGTGGTTCCAGCGAGTCCAGTAGGTGGTTTTGGTGTGCTCGGCAGGTGGTTAAGTCGGGTCTGGCAGGTGGTTTCGGTCTGTTCGGGGTGTGGTTCCGGCATCTCAGGCACATGGTTCTGGCACGTCTGATAGGTGGTTCCAGCAGGCCCGACTGGTGTTTCCATGGTGTCCGCCAAGTGGTTCTGGCATAACTGGCAGGTGATGTTGGCGTGACCGGCAGGTGGTTCCAGCCAGCCCTGCAGGTGATTCCGGAGTGTCTGCCGTGTGGTTCTGGCGTAGCCGGCAGGTGATTTTGCATGTCCGGCAATGGTTCCGGCGAGTCGAGCCGGTGGTTCCTTCATGTCCGGCAGGTGATTCCGGCATGTCCAGCAGGTGGTTCCGGCATGCCCGGCAGGTGATTCCGGAGTGTCCGGCATGTGGTTCTGGCACCTCTGAGAGGTGGTTCCGGCAAGCCCGGCAGGTGATACCGGAGTCTCCGGCATTTGGTTCTGGCACCTCTGAGAGGTCATTTCGGAATGCCTGGCATGTGATTCCGGAGTGTCTGCCGAGTGGTTCTGGCGTAGCCGACAGTTGATTTTGGCGTGTCCACTAGGTGGTTCTGGGGAGTAGATCAGCTGGTTCCGGCTTACTCGGCAGGTGGTACCGGCCTGTCCAGAACATGGTTCTGGCAAGTCTGAGAGGTGGTTCCGGCACGCCCGACAGGTGATTCCGGAGCGTCCGCCCAGTGTTTCTGGCGTACCCGGCACGTGATTTTGGCATGTCCGACAGGTGTTTCTTGCGAGTCGAACATGTGGCTCAGGCATGCTCAGCTGGTGCTTCCGGCGTCTCTGGCACGTGGTTCTGGTGTGTCTGAGAGCTGGTTCTGGCATGTCCGGCAGATGATTCCGGAGTGTGCAAGTGGTTCTGGTATACCTGGCAGGTGATTTTGGCGTGTCAGGAAGGTGGTTCCGGCTAGTTGAGCAGGTGGATCAGGCTTGCTCGCCAGGGGGTTCAGGCGGGTCTGGCAGGTGGTTTCGGTCTGTTAGGGGAGTGGTTCCGGCATCTCAGGCACATGGTTCTGGCACGTCTGAGAGGTAGTTCCGGCCGGCCCGACAGGTGTTTCCGGAGTGTCCGCCAAGTGGTTCCGGTGTAGCTGAAAGGTGATGTTGGCGTGACCGGCACGTGGTTCCAGCCAGCCCGGCAGGTGATTCCGGAGTGTCTGCCGAGTGGTTCTGGCATAGCCGGCAGGTGATTTTGGCGTGTCCAGCGGGTGGTTTTGGCGAGTCGAGCAGGTGGTTCTGGCGTGCTCGGCAGGTGCTTCCGGTGTCATTGGCATGTGGTTCCGGCATGTCTGAGAGGTGGTTCCGGTATGCCCGGCATGTGGTTCCGGAGAGTCTGCCGAGTGGTTCTGGAGCCAGCCCGGCAGGTGATTCCGAAGAGTTCACCAAATGGATGCGGCGTAGCCGGCAGGTTATTTTGACGTGTCAGGAAAGTGGTTCCGGCTAGTTGAGCAGGTGGATCAGGCGTGCTCGCCAGTGGGTTCAGGCGGGTCTGGCAGGTGGTTTCGGTCTGTTCGGGGAGTGGTTCCGGCATCTCAGGCACATGGTTCTGGCACGTCTGAGAGGTGGTTCCGGCAGGCCGGTGAGGTGTTTCCGGAGTGTCCGCCAAGTGGTTCTGGAGTAGCTGAAAGGTGACGTTGGCATGACCGGCAGGTGGTTCCAGCCAGCCCGGCAGGTGATTCCGGAGTGTCTGCCGTGTGGTTCTGGCGTTGCTGGCAGGTGATTTAGGCATGTCCAGCAGGTGGTTCCGGCGAGCTCGGCAGTTGGTACCAGCGTGTCCGGAACATGGTTCTGGCACGTCTGAGAGATTGTTCTGGCATGCCCGGCAGGTGATTCCGGAGTATCCGGAATGCGGTTCTCGCACCTCTGCGACATGGTTCCGGCATGCCCGGCAGGTGGTACCGGCGTGTCCGGAACATGGTTCTGGCAAGTCTGAGAGGTGGTTCCGGCATGCCCGACAGGTGATTCCGGAGTGTTCGCCAAGTGGTTCTGGCGTAGCCGGCAGGTCATTTTGCATGTCCGGCGGTGGTTCCGGCGAGTCGAGCCGGTGGTTCCGGCGTGTCCGGCAGGTGCTTCTGGCGTTACCGGCAGGTGATCCCGGAGTGTGCGGCATGTGGTTCTGGCACCTCTGAGAGGTGGTTCCGGCATGCCCGGCAGGTGATACCGGAGTGTTCGCCAAGTGGTTCTGGCGTAGCCGGCAGGTGATTTTGCATGTCCGGCAATGGTTCCGCTGAGTCGAGCCGGTGGTTCCGGCATGTCCGGCAGGTGGTTCCGGCATGCCCGTCAGGTGATTCCGGAGTGTCCGGCATGTGGTTCTGGCACCTCTGAGAGGTGGTTCCGGCATGCCCGGAAGGTGATACCGGAGGATCCGGCATTTGGTTCTGGCACCTCTGAGAGGTGGTTCCGGAATGCCGGAGAGGTGTTTCCAGAGTGTCCGCCAAGTGGTTCTGGCGTAGCTGAAAGGTGATGTTGGCGTGACCGGCAGGTGGTTCCAGCCAGCCCGGCAGGTGATTCTGGAGTGTCTGCCGTGTGGTTCTGGCGTAGCCAGCAGTTGACTTTCGCGTGTCCACTAGGTGGTTCTGGGGAGTGGATCAGCTGGTTCCGGCATACTCAGCAGGTGGTACCGGCGTGTCCAGAACATGGTTCTGGCAAGTCTGAGAGGTGGTTCCGGCACGCCCGACAGGTGATTCCGGAGCGTCCGCAAAGTGTTTCTGGCGTACCCGGCAGGTGATTTTGGCATGTCCGACAGGTGTTTCTTGCGAGTCGAGCAGGTGGCTCAGGCATGCTCAGCTGGTGCTTCCGGCGTCTCTGGCACGTGGTTCTGGTGTGTCTGAGAGCTGGTTCTGGCATCTCCGGCAGATGATTCCGGAGTGTCCACCAAGTGGTTCTGGTAGACCTGGCAGGTGATTTTGGCGTGTCAGGAAGGTGGTTCTGGCTAGATGAGCAGGTGGATCAGGCGTGCTCGCCAGGGGGTTCAGGCGGGTCTGGCAGGTGGTTTTGGTCAGTTCGGGGAGTGGTTCCGGCATCTCAGGCACATGGTTCTGGCACATCTGAGAGGTGGTTCCGGCCGGCCCGACAGGTGTTTCCGGAGTGTCCGCCAAGTGGTTCTGGATTAGCTGAAAGGTGATGTTGGCGTGACCGTCAGGTGGTTCCAGCCAGCCCGACAGGTGATTCCGGAGCGTCTGCCGAATGGTTCTGGCGTAGCCAGCAGGTGATTTTGGCGTGTCCAGCAGGTGGTTTTGGCGAGTCGAGCAGGTGGTTCTGGCGTGCTCGGCAGGTGCTTCCGGTGTAATTGGCATGTGGTTCCGGCATGTCTGAGAGGTGCTTCCGCCATGCCCGGCAGGTGATTCCGGAGTGTCCGGCATGTGGTTCTGGCACCTCTGAGAGGTGGTTCCGGCATGCCCGGCAGGTGATACCGGAGTGTCCGGCATGTGGTTCTGGCACCTCTGAGAGGTTGCTCTGGCATGCCCGGCAGGTGATACCGGAGTGTCCGGCATTTGGTTCTGGCACCTCTGAGAGGTGGTTCCGGGATGCCAGGCATGTGATTCCAGAGTATCTGCCGAGTGGTTCTGGTGTGTCCAGCAGGTGTTTCCGGTCTGTCCGGCAGGTGGTTGTGGCGTGTCGGGCACGAGGTTCTGGCACGTCCGAGAGTTGGCTCCGGCATGCCCGACAGGTGATTCCGGAGTGTCCGCCACGTGGTTCAGGCGTACCCGGCAGGTGATTTTGGCGTGTCTGGCAGGTGTTTCTTGCAAGTCGAGCATTTGGCTCAGGCATGATCAGCAGGTGCTTCCGGCGTGTCTGGCACGTGGTTCTGGTGTGTCTGAGAGCTGGTTCTGGCATGTCCGGCAGATGATTCTGGAGTGTCCACCAAGTGGTTGTGGCATACCCGACAGGTGATTTTAGCGTGTCAGGTAGGTGGTTCCAGCGAGTCGAGTAGGTGGTTCCGGCGTGCTCGGCAGGTGGTTCAGGCGGGTCTGGAAGGTGGTTTCGGTCTGTTCGGGGAGTGGTTCCGGCATCTCAGGCACATGGTTCTGGCACGTCTGATAGGTGGTTCCGGCAGGCCCGACAGGTGGTTCCACGGTGTCCGCCAAGTGGTTCTGGCATAGCTGGAAGGTGATGTTGCCGGGACCGGCAGGTCGTTCCGGAGTGTCCGGCATGTGGTTCAGGCACCTCTGAGAGTTGGTTCCAGCATTCCCGGCAGGTGATCCCGGAGTGTCCGGCATTTGGTTCTGGCACCTCTGAGAGGTGGTTCTGGAATGCCTGGCATGTGATTCCGGAGTGTCTGCCGTGTGGTTCTGGCGTTGCCGGCAGTTGATTTTGGCGTGTCCACTAGGTGGTTCTGGGGAGTGGATCAGCTGGTTCTGGCATACTCGGCAGGTGGTACCCGCGTGTCCAGAACATGGTTCTGGCAAGTCTGAGAGGTGGTTCCGGCACGCCCGACAGGTGATTCCGGAGCGTCCGCCAAGTGTTTCTGGCGTACCCGGCAGGTGATTTTGGCATGTCTGATAGGTGTTTCTTGCGAGTCGAGCAGGTGGCTCAGGCATGCTCAGCTGGTGCTTCCGGCGTGTCTGGCACGTGGTTCTGGTGTGTCTGAGAGCTGGTTCTGGCATGTCCGGCAGATGATTCCGGAGTGTCCACCAAGTGGTTCTGGTATACCTGGCAGGTGATTTTAGCGTGTCCAGCAGGTGGTTCCGGCGAGCTCGGCAGGTTGTACCGGCGTGTCCGGAACATGCTTCTGGCACGTCTGAGAGATGGTTCCGGCATGCCCGGCAGGTGATTCCGGAGTGTCCGGCATGTGGTTCTGGCACGTCTGAGAGGTGGTTCCGGCATGCCCGGCAGGTGGTTCCGGAGTGTCTGCCGAGTGGTTCTGGCTTAGCTGGTGGGTGATTCTGGCGTGTGCAGCAGGTGGTTCTGGGCAGTGGATCAGCTGGTTCCGGCATACTTGGCAGGTGGTACCCGCGTGTCCAGAACATGGTTCTGGCAAGTCAGAGAGGTGGTTCCGGCATGCCCGGCAGTTGATTCCAGAGTGTCCGGCATGTGGTTCTGACACCTCTGAGAGGTGGTTCTGGCATGCCCGGCAGGTGATACCGGAGTGTCAGGCATTTGTTTCTGGCACCTCTGAGAGGTGGTTCCGGAATGCCTGGCCTGTGATTCCATAGAGTCTGCCGAGTGGTTCTGGCGTAGCCGGCAGTTGATTTTCGCGTGTCCACTAGGTGGTTCTGGGTAATGGATCAGCTGGTTCCGGCATACTCGGCAGGTGGTACCGGCTTTTCCAGAACATGGTTCTGGCAAGTCTGAGAGGTGGTTCCGGCACGCCCGACAGTTGATTCCGCAGCGTCCGCCAAGTGTTTCTGGCGTACCTGGCAGGTGATTTTGGCATGTCCGACAGGTGTTTCTTGCGAGTCGAGCAGGTGGCTCAGGCATGCTCAGCTGGTGCTTCCGGCGTCTCTGGCACGTGGTTCTGGTGTGTCTGAGAGCTGGCTCTGGCATGTCCGGCAAATGATTCCGGAGTGTCCACCAAGTGGTTCTGGTAGACCTGGCAGGTGATTTTGGCGTGTCAGGAAGGTGGTTCCGGCTAGTTGAGCCGGTGGATCAGGCGTGCTCGCCAGGGGGTTCAGGCGGGTCTGGCAGGTGGTTTCGGTCTATTCAGGGAGTGGTTCCGGCATCTCAGGCACATGGTTCTGGTACGTCTGAGAGGTGGTTGCGGCCGGCCCGACAGGTGTTTCCGGAGTGTCCGCCAAGTGGTTCTGGCATGGCTGAAAGGTGATGTTGGTGTGACCGGCAGGTGGTTCCAGCCAGCCCGGCAGGTGATTCCGGAGTGTCTGCCGAGTGGTTCTGGTGTAGCCGGCAGGTGATTTTGGCGTGTCCAGCAGGTCTCTCCGGCGAGCTCTGCAGTTGGAACCGGCGTGTCCAAACATGGTTCTGGCACGTCTGAGAGATGGTTCTGGGATGCCCAGAAGGTGATTCCGGAGTGTCCGGCATGTGGTTCCGGCACCTCTGAGAGGTGGTTCCGGCATGCCCTGCAGGTGGTTCCGGAGTGTCTGCCGAGTGGTTGTGGCGTAGCCGGCAGGTGATTCTGGCGTGTCCAGCAGGTGGTTCTGGGGAGTGGATCAGGTGGTTCCGGCATACTCGGCAGGTGGTACCGGCGCGTCCGGAACATGGTTCTGGAAAGTCTGAGAGGTGGTTCCCGCATGCCTGACAGGTGATTCCGGAGCGTTCGCCAAGTGGTTCTGGCGTAAACGGCAGGTCATTTTGCATGTCCGGCGGTGGTTCTGGCGAGTCGAGCCGATGGTTCCGGCGTGTCCAGCAGGTGGTTCCGGTCTGTCCGGCAGGTGGCTCTGGCGTGTCCGGCACGAGGTTCTGGCACGTCTGAGAGTTGGTTCCGGCATGCCCGACAGGTGATTTCGGAGTGTCCGCCACGGGTTTGTGGCGTAACGGGCAGGTGATTTTGGCGTGTCTGGCAGGTGTTTCTTGCAAGCCGAGCATGTGGCTCAGGCATGATCAGCAGGTGCTTCCGGCGTGTCCTGCACGTGGTTCTGGTGTGTCTGAGAGCTGGTTCTGGCATGTCCGGCAGATGACTCCGGAGTGTCCACCAAGTGGTTGTGGCATACCCGGCAGGTGATTTTAGCGTGTCAGGTAGGTGGTTCCAGCGAGTCGAGTAGGTGGTTCCGGGGTGCTCGGCACGTGTTTCAGGCTGGTCTGGCAGGTGGTTTCGGTCTGTTCGGGGTGTGGTTCCGGCATCTCAGGCACATGGTTCTGGCACGTCTGATAGGTGTTTCCGGCCGGCCCGACAGGTGTTTCCACGATGTCCGCCAAGTGGTTCTGGCATAGCTGGCAGGTGATGTTGGCGTGACCGGCAGGTGGTTCCAGCCAGCCTGGCAGGTGATTCCGAAGTGTTCACCAAATGGCTGTGGCGTAGCCGTAAGGTGATTTTGGCGTGTCCAGCAGGTGGTTTTGGCGAGTCGAGCAGGTGGTTGTGGCGTGCCCGGCCGGTGCTTCCGGTGTCATTGGCATGTGGTTCCAGCATGTCTGAGAGGTGGTTCCGCCATGCCCGGCAGGTGATTCCGGAGTGTTCGCCAAGTGGTTCTCGCGTAGCCGGCAGGTGATTTTGCATGTCCGGCAATGGTTCCGGCGAGTCGAGCCGTTGGTTCCGGCATGTCCGGCAGGTGATTCCGGCATGTCCGGCATATGATTCCGGAGTGTCCACCAAGTGGTTCTGGTATACCTGGCAGGTGATTTTAGCGTGTCCAGCAGGTGGTTCCGGCGAGCTCGGCCGGTGGTACCGGCGTGTCCGGAACATGGTTCTGGCAAGTCTGAGAGGCGGTTCCGGCATGCCCGACAGGTGATTCCGGAGTGTTCGACAAGTGGTTCTGGCGTAGCCGGCAGGTCATTTTGCATGTCCGGCGGTGGTTCTGGCGAGTAGAGCCGGTGGTTCCGCCGTGGCCGGCAGTTGATTTTGGCGTGTCTACTAGGTGGTTCTGGGGAGTGGATCAGCTGGTTCCAGCATACTCGGCAGGTGGTACTGGCGTGTCCAGAATATGGTTATTGCAAGTCTGATAGGTGGTTCCGGCCGGCCCGACAGGTGTTTCAATGGTGTCCGCCAAGCGGTTCTGGCATAGCTGGCAGGTGATGTTGGCGTGACCGGCAGGTGGTTCCAGCCAGCCCGGCAGGTGATTCCGAAGAGTTCACCAAATGGTTGTGGCGTAGCCGGCAGGTGATTTTGGCGTGTCCAGCAGGTGGTTTTGGCGAGTCGAGCAGGTGGTTCTGGCGTGCTCGGCAGGTGCTTCCGGTGTCATTGGCATGTGGTTTCGGCATGTCTGAGAGGTGGTTCCGCCATGCCCGGCAGGTGATTCCGGAGTGTTCGCCAAGTGGTTCCGGCGAAGCCGGCAGGTGATTTTGCATGTCCGGCAATGGTTCCGGCGAGTAGAGCCGGTGGTTCCGGAATGTCCGGGAGGTGGTTCCGGCATGTCCAGCACATGGTTCCAGCATGCCCGGCAGGTGATTCCGGAGTGTCCGGCATGTGGTTCTGGCACCTCTGAGACGTGGTTCCGGAATGCCTGGCCTGTGATTCTGGAGTGTCTGCCGAGTGGTTCTGGCGTAGCCGGCAGTTGATTTTGGCGTGTCCACTAGGTGGTTCTGGGGAGTGGATCAGCTGGTTCCGGCATACTCGGCACGTGGTACCAGCGTGTCCAGAACATGGTTCTGGCAAGTCTGAGTGGTGGTTCCGGCACGCCCGACAGGTGATTCCGGAGCGTCCGCCAAGTGTTTCTGGCGTACCCGGCAGGTGATTTTCGCCTGTCCGACAGGTGTATCTTGCGAGTCGAGCAGGTGGCTGAGGCATGCTCAGCTGGTGCTTCCGGCGTCTCTGGCACGTGGTTCTAGTGTGTCTGAGATCTGGTTCTGGCATCTCCGGCACATGATTCCGGAGTGTCCACCAAGTGGTTCTTGTATACCTGGCAGGTGATTTTGGCGTGTCAGGAAGTTGGTTCCGGCTAGTTGAGCAGGTGGATCAGGCGTGCTCGCCAGGGGGTTCAGGCGGGTCTGGCAGGTGGTTTCGGTCTTTTCTGTGAGTGGTTCCGGCATCTCAGGCTCATGGTTCTGGCACGTCTGAGAGGTGGTTCTGGCCGACCCGACAGGTGTTTCCACGGTGTCCGCAAAGTGGTTCTGGCATAGCTGGAAGGTGATGTTGCGTGACCAGCAGGTGATTCCAGCAAGCCCGGCAGGTGATTCTGAAGAGTTCACCAAACGGTTGTGGCGTAGCCGGCAGGTTATTTTGGCGTGTCAGGTAGGTGGTTCCGGCTAGTTGAGCAGGTGGATCAGGCGTGCTCGCCAGGGTGTTCAGGCGGGTCTGGCAGGTGGTTTCGGTCTGTTCTGGGAGTGGTTCCGGAATCTCAGGCTCATGGTTCTGGCACGTCTGAGAGGTGGTTCCGGCCGGCCCGACAGGTGTTTCCATGGTGTCGGCCAAGTTGTTCTGGCATAGCTGGCAGGTGATGTTGGCGTGACCAGAAGGTGGTTCCAGAAAGCCCGGCAGGTGATTCCGAGTAGTTCACCAAATGGTTGTGGCGTAGCCGGCAGGTGATTTTGGCGTGTCCAGCAGGTGGTTTTGGCGAGTCGAGCAGGTGGTTCTGGCGTGCTCGGCAGGTGCTTCCGGTGTCATTGGCATGTGGTTCCGGCATGTCTGAGAGGTGGTTCCGGCATGCCCGGCAGGTGGTTCCGGAGAGTCTGCCGAGTGGTTCTGGAGCCAGCCCGGCAGGTGATTCCGAAGAGTTCACCAAATGGTTGTGGCGTAGCCGGCAGGTTGTTTTGGCGTGTCAGGAAGGTGGTTCCGGCTAGTTGAGCAGGTGGATCAGGCGTGCTCGCCAGGGGGTTCAGGCGGGTCTGGCAGGTGGTTTCGGTCTGTTCGGGGAGTGCTTCCGGCATCTCAGGCACATGGTTCTGGAACGTCTGAGAGGTGGTTCCGCCCGGCCCGTCAGGTGATTCCGGAGTGTTCACCAAGTGGTTCTGGCGTAGCCGGCAGGTGATTTTGCCTGTCCGGCAATGGTTCCGGCGAGTCGAGCCGGTGGTTCCGGCATGTCCGGCAGGTGGTTCCGGAATGCCCAGCAGGTGATTCCGGAGTGTCCGGCATGTGGTTCTGGCACCTCTGAGAGGTGGTTCCGGCATGCCCGGCAGGTGGTTCCGGAGTGTCTGCCGTGTGGTTCTGGCGTAGTCGGCAGGTGATTCTGGCGTGTCCAGCAGGTGGTTCTGGGGAGTGGATCAGGTGGTTCTGGCATACTCGGCAGGTGGTACCGGCGTGTCCAGAACATGCTTCTGGCAAGTCTGAGAGGTGGTTCCGGCATGCCCGACAGGTGATTCCGGAGTGTTCGCCAAGTGGTTCTGGCGTAGCCGGCAGGTGATTTTGCATGGCCGGTAATTGTTCCGGCGAGTCGAGCTGGTGGTTCCGGCATGTCCGGCAGGTTGTTCTGGCATGCCCGGCAGGTGATTCCGGAGTGTCCGGCATGTGGTTCTGGCACCTCTGAGAGGTGGTTCCGGCATGCCCGGCAGGTGATTCCGGAGTGTCCGGCATGTGGTTCTGTCAAGTCTGAGAGGTGGTTCCGGCATGCCCGGCAGGTGATTCCGGAGTGTCCGGCATGTGGTTCTGGCACCTCTGAGAGGTGGTTCCGGCATGCCCGGCAGTTGGTTACGGAGTCTCTGCCGAGTGCTTCTGGCGTAGCCGGCAGGTGATTCTGGCGTATCCAGCAGGTGGTTCTGGGGAGTGGATCAGGTGGTTCCAGCATACTCGGCAGGTGGTACCGGCGTGTCCGGAACATGGTTCTGGCAAGTCTGAGAGGTTGTTCCGGCACGCCCGACAGGTGATTCCGGAGCGTCCGTCAAATGTTTCTGGCGTACCCTGCAGGTGATTTTGGCATGTCCGACAGGTGTATCTTGCGAGTCGAGCAGGTGGCTCAGGCATGCTCAGCTGGTGCTTCCGGCGTCTCTGGCACGTGGTTCTGGTGTGTCTGTGAGCTGGTTCTGGCATGTCCGGCAGATGATTCTGGAGTGTCCACCAAGTGGTTCTGGTTGACCTGGCAGGTGATTTTGTCGTGTCAGGAAGTTGGCTCCGGCTAGTTGAGCAGGTGGATCAGGCGTGCTTGCCAGGTGGTTCAGGCGGGTCTGCCAGGTGGTTTCGGTCTGTTCGGGGAGATGTTCCGGCATCTCAGGCTCATGGTTCTGGCACGTCTGAGAGGTGGTTCCGGCCGGCCCGACAGTTGTTTCCATGGTGTCTGCCAAGTGGTTCTGGCATAGCTGCAGGTGATGTTGGCGTGACCGGCAGGTGGTTCCAGCAAGCCCGGCAGGTGATTCCGAAGAGTTCACCAAATGGTTGTGGCGTAGCCGGCAGGTGATTTTGGCGAGTCCAGCAGGTGGTTTTGGCGAGTCGAGCAGGTGGTTCTGGCGTGCTCGGCAGGTGCTTCCGGTGTCATTGGCATGTGGTTCCGGCATGTCTGAGAGGTGGTTCCGGCATACCCGGCAGGTGGTTCCGGAGTGTCTGCCGAGTGGTTCTGGAGCCAGGCCGGAAGGTGATTCCGAAGAGTTCAACAAATAGTTGTGGCGTAGCCGGCAGGTGATTTTGGCGTGTCAGGAAGTTGGTTCCGGCTAGTTGAGCAGGTGGATCAGGCGTGCTCGCCAGGGGGTTCAGGCGCCTCTGACAGGTGGTTTCGGTCTGTTCGGGAAGTGGTTCCGTCATCTCAGGCACATGGTTCTGGCACGTCTGAGAGGTGGTTCCTGCCGGCCGGAGAGGTGTTTCCGGAGTGTCCGCCAAGTGGTTCTGGCGTAGCTGAAAGGTGATGTTGGCGTGACCGGCAGGTGGTTCCAGCCAGCCCGGCAGGTGATTCCGGAATGTCTGCCGTGTGGTTCTGGCGTAGCTGGCAGGTGATTTTGGCGTGTCCAGCATGTCGTTCCGGCGAGCTCGGCAGGTGGTACCAGCATGTCCGGAACATGGTTCTCGCACGTCTGAGAGATGGTTCCGTCATGCCCGGCAGGTGATTCCGGAGTGTCCGGTATGTGGTTCTGGCACCTCTGAGAGGTGGTTCCGGCATGCCCGGCAGGTCATTCCGGAGTGTCCGGCATGTGGTTCTGGCACCTCTGAGAGGTGGTTCCGGCATGCCCGGCAGGTGGTTCTGGAGTGCCTGCCGAGTGGTTCTGGCGTAGCCGGCAGGTGATTTTGGCGTGTCCATCAGGTGGTTTTGGCGAGTCGAGCAGGTGGTTCTGGCGTGCTCGGCAGGTGCTTCCGGTGTCATTGCCATGTGGTTCCGGCATGTCTGAGAGGTGGTTCCGGCATGCCCGGCAGGTGGTTACGGAGTGTCTGCCGAGTGGTTCTGGTGTAGCCGGCAGGTGATTCTGGCGTATCCAGCAGGTGGTTCTGGGGAGTGGATCAGGTGGTTCCGGCATACTCGGCAGGTGGTACCGGCGTGTCCAGAACATGGTTCTGGCAAGTCTGAGAGGTGGTTGTGGCATGCCCGACAGGTGATTCCGGAGTGTTCGCCAAGTAGTTCTGGCGTAGCCGGCAGGTCATTTTGCATGTCCGGTGGTGGTTCCGGCGATTCGAGCCGGTGGTTCCGGCGTTTCCAACAGGTGTTTCCGGTCTGTCCGGCAGGTGGTTCTGGCGTGTCCGGCACGAGGTTCTGGCACGTCTGAGAGTTGGTTCCGGCATGCCCGACAGGTGATTCTGGAGTGTCCGCCACGCGGTTCTGGCGTACCCGGCAGGTGATTTTGGCGTGTCTGGCAGGTGTTTCTTGCAAGTCGAGCATTTGGCTCAGGCATGCTCAGCAGGTGATTCGGGCGTGTCTGGCACGTGGTTCTGGTGTGTCTGAGAGCTGGTTCTGGCATGTCCGGCAGATGATTCCGGAGTGTCCACCAAGTGGTTGTGGCATACCCGGCAGGTGATTTTAGCGTGTCAGGTAGGTGGTTCCAGCGAGTCGAGTAGGTGGTTCCGGCGTGCTCGGCATGAGGTTCAGGCGGGTCTCTCATGTGGTTTCGGGCTGTTCGGGGTGTGGTTCCGGCATCTCAGGCACATGGTTCTGGCACGTCTGATAGGTGGTTCCGGCCGGCCCCACAGGTGTTTCCGGAGTGTCCGCCAAGCGGTTCTGGCATAGCTGGCAGGTGATGTTGTCGTGATTGGCAGGTGGTTCCAGCCAGCCCAGCAGGTGATTCCGAAGAGTTCACCAAATGGTTGTGGCGTAGCCGGCAGGTGATTTTGGCGTTTCCAGCAGGTGGTTTTGGCGAGTCGAGCAGGTGGTTCTGGCGTGCTCGGCAGGTGCTTCCGGTGTCATTGGCATGTGGTTCCGGCATGTCTGAGAGGTGGTTCCGCCATGCCCGGCAGGTGATTCCGGAGTGTTCGCCAAGTGGTTCTGGCGTAGCCGGCAGGTGATTTTGCATGTCCGGCAATGGTTCCGGCGAGTCGAGCCGGTGGTTCCGGCATGTCCGGCAGGTGGTTCCGGCATGCCCGGCAGGTGATTCCGGAGTGTCTGGCATGTGGTTCTGGCACCTCTGAGAGGTGGTTCCGGAATGCCTGGCCTGTGATTCCGGAGTGTCTGCCGAGTGGTTCTGGCGTAGCCGGCAGTTGATTTTGGCGTGTCCACTAGGTGGTTCTGGGGAGTGGATCAGCTGGTTCCGGCATACTCGGCAGGTGGTACCGGCGTGTCCAGAACATGGTTCTGGCAAGTCTGAGAGGTGGTTCTGGCACGCCCGACAGGTGATTCCGGAGCGTCCGCCAAGTGTTTCTGGCGTACCCGGCAGGTGATTTTGGCGTGTCTGGCAGGTGTTTCTTGCAAGTCGAGCATTTGGCTCAGGCATGCTCAGCAGGTGCTTCCGGCGTGTCTGGCACGTGGTTCTGGTGTGTCTGAGAGCTGGTTCTGGCATGTCTGGCAGATGATTCCTTAGTGTCCACCAAGTGGTTGTGGCATACCCGGCAGGTGATTTTAGCGCGTCAGGTAGGTGGTTCGGCGAGTCCAGTAGGTGGTTCTGGCGTGCTCGTCAGGTGGTTCGTGCGTGTCCGGCAGGTGGTTCCGGCATGCCCGGCAGGTGATACCGGAGTCTCCGGCATTTGGTTCTGGCACCTCTGAGAGGTGGTTCCGGAATGCCTGGAATGTGATTCCGGAGTGTCTGCCGAGTGGTTCTGGCGTAGCCGGCAGGTGATTTTGGCGTGTCCAGCAGGTGGTTTGGTGAGTCGAGCAGGTGGTTCTGGCGTGCTCGGCAGGTGCTTCCGGTGTCATTGGCATGTGGTTCCGGCATGTCTGAGAGGTGGTTCCTCCATGCCCGGCAGGTGATTCCAGAGTGTCCGCCAAGTGGTTCTGGCGTAGCCGGCAGGTGATTTTGCATGTCCGGCAATGGTTCCGGCGAGTCGAGCCTGTGGTTCCGGAATGTCCGGCAGGTGGTTCCGGCATGTCCGGCAGGGGGTTCCGGCATGTCCAGCACGTGGTCCCAGCATGCCCTGCAGGTGATTCCGGAGTGTCCGGGATGTGGTTCTGGCACCACTGAGAGGTGGTTCCGGCATGCCCGGCAGGTGATACCGGAGTGTCCGGCATTTGGTTCTGGCACCTCTGAGAGGTGGTTCCGGAATGCCTGGCCTGTGATTCCGGAGTGTCTGCCGAGTGGTTCTGGCGTAGCCGGCAGTTGATTTTGGCGTGTCCACTAGGTGGTTCTGGGGAGTGGATCAGCTGGTTCCGGCATACTCGGCAGGTGGTACCGGCGTGTCCAGAACATGGTTCTGGCAAGTCTGAGAGGTGGTTCCGGCACGCCCGACAGGTGATTCCGGAGCGTCCGCCAAGTGTTTCTGGCGTACCCGGCAGGTGATTTTGGCGTGTCTAGCAGGTGTTTCTTGCAAGTCGAGCATTTGGCTCAGGCATGCTCAGCAGGTGCTTCCGGCATGTCTGGCACGTGATTCTGGTGTGTCTGAGAGCTGGTTCTGGCATGTCTGGCAGATGATTCCTTAGTGTCCACCAAGTGGTTGTGGCATACCCGGCAGGTGATTTTAGTGCGTCATGTAGGTGGTTCGGCGAGTCCAGTAGGTGGTTCTGGCGTGCTCGTCAGGTGGTTCGTGCGTGTCCGGCAGGTGGTTCCGGCATGCCCGGCAGGTGATACCGGATTCTCCGGCATTTGGTTCTGGCACCTCTGAGAGGTGGTTCCGGAATGCCTGGCATGTGATTCCGGAGTGTCTGCCGAGTGGTTCTGGCGTAGCCGGCAGGTGATTTTGGCGTGTCCAGCAGGTGGTTTGGTGAGTCGAGCAGGTGGTTCTGGCGTGCTCGGCAGGTGCTTCCGGTGTCATTGGCATGCGGTTCCGGCATGTCTGAGTGGTGGTTCCGCCATGCCCGGCAGGTGATTCCAGAGTGTTCGCCAAGTGGTTCTGGCGTAGCCGGCAGGTGATTTTGCATGTCCGGCAATGGTTCCGGCGAGTCGAGCCGGTGGTTCCGGCATGTCCGGCAGGTGGTTCCGGCATGCCCGGCAGGTGATTCCGGAGTGTCTGGCATGTGGTTCTGACACCTCTGAGAGGTGGTTCCGGCACGCCCGGCAGGTGATACCAGAGTGTTCGCTAAGTGGTTCTGGCGTAGCCGGCAGGTGATTTGGCATGACCGGCAATGCTTCCGGCGAGTCGAGCCGGTGGTTCCGGAATCTCCGGCAGCTGGTTCCGGCATGTCCGGCAGGCGGTTGCGGCATGTCCAGCACGTGGTTCCAGCATGCCCGGCAGGTGATTCCGGAGTGTCCGGCATTTGGTTCTGGCACCTCTGAGAGGTGGTTCCGGAACGCCTGGACTGTGATTCCGGAGTGTCTGCCGAGAGGTTCTGGTGTTGCGGGCAGTTGATTTTGGCGTGCCCACTAGGTGGTTCTGGGGAGTGGATCAGCTGGTTCCGGCATACTCGGCAGGTGGTACCGGCGTGTCCAGAACATGGTTCTGGCAAGTCTGAGAGGTGGTTCCGGCACGCCCGACAGGTGATTCCGGAGCGTCCGCCAAGTGTTTCTGGCGTACCCTGCAGGTGATTTTGGCATGTCCGAGCGGTGTATCTTGCGAGTCGAGCAGGTGGCTCAGGCATGCTCAGCTGGTGATTCCGGCGTCTCTAGCACGTGGTTCTGGTGTGTCTGAGAGCTGGTTCTGGCATGTCCGGCAGATGATTCCGGAGTGTTCACCAAGTGGTTCTTGTATACCTGGCATGTGATTTTGGCATGTCAGGAAGTTGGTTCCGGCTAGTTGAGCAGGTGGATCAGGCGTGCTCGCCAGGGGGTTCAGGCGGGTCTGGCAGGTGGTTTCGGTCTGTTCGGGGAGTGGTTCCGGCATCTCAGTCTCATGGTTCTGGCACGTCTGAGAGGTGGTTCCGGCCGGCCCGATAGGTGTTTCCATGGTGTCCGCCAAGTGGTTCTGGCATAGCTGGCAGGTGATGTTGGCATGACCTGCAGGTGGTTCCAGCATCCCCGGCAGGTGATTCCGAAGAGTTCACCAAATGGTTGTGGCGTAGCCGGCAGTTGTTTTGGCGTGTCAGGAAGTTGGTTCCGGCTAGTTGAGCAGGTGGATCAGGCGTGCTCGCCAGGGGGTTCAGGCGGGTCTGGCAGGTGGTTTCGGTCTGTTCGGGGAGTGGTTCCGGCACCTCAGGCACATGGTTCTGGCACGTCTGAGAGGTGTTTCCGGCCGGCCAGAGAGGTGTTTCCGGAGTGTCCGCCAAGTGGTTCTGGCGTAGCTGAAAGGTGATGTTGGCGTGACCAGCAGGTGGTTCCAGCCAGCCCGGCAGGTGATTCCGGAGTGTCTGCCGTGTGGTTCTGGCGTAGCTGGCAGGTGATTTTGGCGTGTCCAGCAGGTTGTTCCGGCGAGCTCGGCAGTTGGTACCAGCGTGTCCGGAACATGGTTCTGGCACGTCTGAGAGACCCTTCGGTCATGCCAGGCAGGTGATTCCGGAGTGTCCGGCATGTAGTTCTGGCACCTCTGAGAGGAGGTTCCGGCATGCCCGGCAGGTGATACCGGAGTGTCCGGCATGTGGTCTGGCACCTCTGAGAGGTGGGTCCGGCATGCCCTGCAGGTGATTCCGGAGTGTTCGCCAAGTGGTTCTGGCGTAGCCGGCAGGTCATTTTGCATGTCCAGCGGTAGTTCCGGCGAGTCGAGCTGGTGGTTCCAGCGTGTCCGGCAGGTGGTTCTGGCGTGACCGGCACGAGGTTCTGGCACGTCTGAGAGTTGGTTCCGGCATGCCCGGCAGGTGGTTCCAGAGGGTCTGCCGAGTGATTCTGGAGCCAGCCCGTCAGGTGATTCCGAAGAGTTCACCAAATGGTTGTTGCGTAGCCGGCAGGTGATTTTGGCGTGTCAGGAAGGCGGTTCCGGCTAGTTGAGCAGGTGGATCAGGCGTGCTCGCCAGGGGGTTCAGGCATACCCGGCAGGTGATTTTGGCGTGTCTGGCAGGTGCTTCTTGCAAGTCCAGCATTTGGCTCAGGCATGCTCAGCTGGTGCTTCCGGCGTGTCCGGCACGTGGTTCTGGTGTGTCTGAGAGCTGGTTCTGGCATGTCCGGCAGATGATTCCGGAGTGTCCACCAAGTGGTTGTGGCATACCCGGCAGGTGATTTTAGCGTGTCAGGTAGGTGGTTCCAGCGAGTAGAGCAGGTGGTTCCGGCGTGCTCGGCAGGTGGTTCAGGCGTGTCTGGCAGGTGGTTTCGGTCTGTTCGGGGTGTGGTTCCCGCATCTCAGGCACATGGTTCTGGCACGTCTGATAGGTGGTTCCGGCCGGCCCGACAGGTGTTTCCATGGTGTCCGCCAAGTGGTTCTGGCATAGCTGTCAGGTGATGTTGGCGTGACCGGCAGGTGGTTCCAGCCAGCCCGGCAGGTGATTCCGGAGTGTCTGCCGAGTGGTTCTGGCGTAGCTGGCAGGTGATTTTGGCGTGTCCAGCAGGTGGTTTTGGCGAGTCGAGCAGGTGGTTCTGGCGTTCTCGGCAGGTGCTTCTGGTGTCATTGGCATGTGGTTCCGGCATGTCTGAGAGGTGGTTCCGCCATGCCCGGCAGGTGATTCTGGAGTGTTCGCCAAGTGGTTCTGTAGTAGCCAGCAGGTGATTTTGCATGTCCGGCAATGGTTCCGGCGAGTCGAGCCCGTGGTTCCGGCATGTCCAGCAGTTGGTTCGGGCATGCCCGGCAGGTGATTCCGGAGTGTCCGGCATGTGGTTCTGGCACCTCTGAGAGGTGGTTGCAGCATGCCCGGCAGGTGATACCGGAGTGTCCGGGATTTGGTTCTGGCAACTCTGAGAGGTGGCTCCGGAATGCCTGGCATGTGATTCCGGAGTGTCTGCCAAGTGGTTCTGGCGTAGCCGGCAGGTGATTTTGGAGTGTCCAGCAGGTGGTTCTGGGGAGTGGATCAGGCGGTTCCGGCATACTCGGCAGGTGGTACCGTAGTGTCCGGAACAAGGTTCTGGCAAGTCTGAGAGGTGGTTCTGGCATGCCCGACAGGTGATTCCGGAGTGTTCGCCAAGTGGTTCTGGCGTAGCCGGCAGTTCATTTTGCATGTCCGGCGGTGGTTCCGGCGAGTCGAGCCGGTGGTTCCGGCATGTCCGGCAGGTGATTCCGGCATGTCCAGCAGGTGGTTCCGGCATGCCCGGAAGGTGCTTCCGGAGTGTCCGGCATGTGGTTCTGGCACATCTGAGAGGTGGTTCCGGCATGCCCGGCACGTGATGCCGGAGTCTCTGGCATTTGGTTCTGGCACCTCTGAGAGGTGGTTCCGGAATGCCTGGCATGTGATTCCGGAGTGTCTGCCGAGTGGTTCTGGCGTAGCCGGCAGGTGATTCGGGCGTGTCCAGCAGGTGGTTCTGGGGAGTGGATCAGGTGGTTCCGGCATACTCGGCAGGTGGTACCGGCGTGTCCGGAACATGGTTCTGGAAAGTCTAAGAGGTGGTTCCCGCATGCCCGACAGGTGATTCCGGAGTGTTCGCCAAGTGGTTCTGGCGTAGCCGGCAGGTCATTTTGCATGTCCGGCGGTGGTTCCGGCGAGTCGAGCCGGTGGTTCCGGCGTGTCCAGCAGATGGTTCCGGTCTGTCCGGCAGGTGGTTCTGGCGTGTCCGGCACGAGGTTCTGGCACGTCTGAGAGTTGGTTCTGGCATGCCCGGCAGGTGATTCCGGAGTGTCCGGCATGTGGTTCTGGCACCTCTGAGAGGTGGTTCGGGCATGCCCGGCAGGTGATACCGGAGTGTCCGGCATGTGGTTCTGGCACCTCTGAGAGGTTGCTCTGGCATGCCCGGCAGGTGATACCGTAGTGTCCGGCATTTGGCTCTGGCACCTCTGAGAGGTGGTTCCGGGATGCCTGGCATGTGATTCCGGAGTGTCTGCCGAGTGGTTCTGGTGTGTCCAGCAGGTGTTTCCGGTCTGTCCGGCAGGTGGTTGTGGCGTGTCCGGCACAAGGTTCTGGCACGTCTGAGAGTTGGTTCCGGCATGCCCGACAGGTGATTCCGGAGTGTCCGCCACTTGGTTCTGGCGTACCCGGCAGGTGATTTCGGCGTGTCTGGCAGGTGTTTCTTGCAAGTCGAGCATTTGGCTCAGGCATGATCAGCAGGTGCTTCCGGCGTGTCTGGCACGTGGTTCTGGTGTGTCTAAGAGCTGGTTCTGGCATGTCCGGCAGATGATTCTGG
Source organism: Equus przewalskii (assembly GCF_037783145.1). Taxonomy (NCBI): domain Eukaryota; kingdom Metazoa; phylum Chordata; class Mammalia; order Perissodactyla; family Equidae; genus Equus; species Equus przewalskii. The sequence continues at coordinate 15,853 of NW_027228706.1, read as the reverse complement.
AGTGTCCACCAAGTGGTTGTGGCATATCCGACAGGTGATTTTAGCGTGTCAGGTAGGTGGTTCCAAAGAGTCGAGTATGTGTTTCCAGCGTGCTCGGCAGGTGGTTCAGGCGGGTCTGGCAGGTGGTTTCGGTCTGTTCGTGCAGTGGTTCCGGCATCTCAGGCACATTGTTCTGTCACGTCTGATAGGTGGTTCCGGCAGGCCCGACAGGTGTTTCCACGGTGTCTGCCAAGTGGTTCCGGCATAGCCGGAAGGTGATGTTGGCGTGACCGGCAGGTGGTTCCGGAGTGTCCGGCATGTGGTTCTGGCACCTCTGAGAGGTGGTTCCGGCATTCCCGGCAGGTGATTCCGGAGTGTCTGCCATGTGGTTCTCGCGTTGCCGGCAGTTGATTTTGGCGTGTCCACTAGGTGGTTCTGGGGAGTGGATCAGCTGGTTCCGGCATACTCGGCAGGTGGTACCCGCGTGTCCAGAACATGGTTCTGGCAAGTCTGAGAGGTGGTTCCGGCACGACCGACAGGTGATTCCGGAGCGTCCGCCAAGTGTTTCTGGCGTACCCGGCAGGTGATTTTGGCATGTCCGACAGGTGTTTCTTGCGAGTCGAGCAGGTGGCTCAGGCATGCTCAGCTGGTGCTTCCGGCATCTCTGGCACGTGCTTTTGGTGTGTCTGAGAGCTGGTTCTGGCATGTCCGGCAGATGATTCCGGAGTGTCCAACAAGTGGTTCTGGTATACCTGGCAGGTGATTTTAGCGTGTCCGGCAGGTGGTACCGGCGTGTCCGGAACAGGCTTCTGGCACGTCTGAGAGATGGTTCCGGCATGCGTGGCAGGTGATTCCGGAGTGTCCGGCATGTGGTTCTGGCACCTCTGCGAGGTGGTTCCGGCATGCCCGGCAGGTGATTCCGGAGTGTTCGCCAAGTGGTTCTGGCGTAGCCGGCAGGTCATTTTGCATGTCCAGCGGTGGATCCGGCGAGTCGAGCCAGTGGTTCTGGCGTAGCCGGCTGTTGATTTTGGCGTGTCCACTAGGTGGTTCTGGGGAGTGGATCAGCTGGTTCCGGCATACTCGGCAGGTGGTACCGGAGTGTCCGGTATGTGGTTCTGGTATACCTGTCAGGTGATTTTGGCGTGTCAGTAAGTTGGTTCCGGATAGTTGAGCAGGTGGATCAGGCGTGCTCGCCGGGGGGTTCAGGCGGGTCTGGCAGGTGGTTTCGGTCTGTTCGGGGAGTGGTTCCGGCATCTCAGGCTGATGGTTCTGGCACGTCTGAGAGGTGGTTCCGGCCCGCCCGACAGGTGTTTCCATGGTGTCCTCCAAGTGGTTCTGGCATAGCTGGCAGGTGATGTTGGAGTGACCGGCAGGTGGTTCCAGCCAGCCTGGCAGGTGATTCCGAAGTGTTCACCACATGGTTGTGGCGTAGCGGGAAGTTGATTTTGGCGTGTCCATCAGGTGGTTTTGGCGAGTCGAGCAGGTGGTTCTGGCGTGCTCGGCAGGTGCTTCCGGTGTAATTGGCATGTGGTTCCGGCATGTCTGAGAGGTCGTTCCGCCGTGCCCGGCAGGTGATTCCGGAGTGTTCGCCAACTGATTCTGGCATAGCCGGCAGGTGATTTTGCATGTCCGGCAATGGTTCCGGCGAGTCGAGCCGGTGGTTCCAGCATGTCCGGCAGGTGGTTCCGGCATGCCCGGCAGGTGATTCCGGAGTGTCCGGCATGTGCTTCTGGCACCTCTGAGAGGTGGTTCTGGCATGCCCGGCAGGTGATAGCGGAGAGTCCGGCATGTGGTTCTGGCACCTCTGAGAGGTGGTTCCGGGATGCCTGGCATGTGATTCCGGAGTGTCTGCCGAGTGGTTCTGGCGTGTCCAGCAGGTGTTTCTGGTCTGTCCGGCAGGTGGTTGTGGCGTGTCCGGATGGAGGTTCTGGCACGTCTGAGAGTTGATTCCGGCATGCCCGACAGGTGATTCCGGAGTGTCCGCCACGTGGTTCTGGCGTACCTGGCAGGTGATTTTGGCATGTCTGGCAGCTGTTTCTTGCAAGTCGAGCATTTGGCTCAGGCATGATCAGCAGGTGCTTCCGGCGTGTCTGGCACGTGGTTCTGGTGTGTCTGAGAGCTGGTTCTGGCATGTCCGGCAGATGATTCTGGAGTGTCCAACAAGTGGATGTGGCATACCCGGCAGGTGATTTTAGCGTGTCAGGTAGGTGGTTCCAGCGAGTCGAGTAGGTGGTTCCGGCGTGCTCGGCAGGTGGTTCAGGCGGGTCTGGCAGGTGGTTTCGGTCTGTCGGGGAGTGGTTCCGGCATCTCAGGCACATTGTTCTGTCACGTCTGATAGGTGGTTCCGGCAGGCCCGACAGGTGTTTCCATGGTGTCCGCCAAGCGGTTCTGGCATAGCTGGCAGGTGATGTTGGCGTGATCGGCAGGTGGTTCCGGAGTGTCCGGCATGTGGTTCTGGCACCTCTGAGAGGTGGTTCCGGCATTCCCGGCAGGTGATACCGGAGTGTCCGGCATTTGGTTCTGGCACCTCTGAGAGGTGGTTCCGGAATGCCTGGCAGGTGATTCCGGAGTGTCTGCCGTGTGGTTCTGGCGTTGCCGGCAGTTGATTTTGGCGTGTCCACTAGGTGGTTCTGGGGAGTGGATCAGCTCGTTCCGGCATACTCGGCAGGTGGTACCCGAGTGTCCAGAACATGGTTCTGGCAAGTCTGAGAGGTGGTCCGGCACGCCCAACAGGTGATTCCGGAGCGTCCGCCAAGTGTTTCTGGCGTACCCGGCAGGTGATTTTGGCATGTCCGACAGGTGTTTCTTGCGAGTCGAGCAGGTGGCTCAGGCATGCTCAGCTGGTGCTTCCGGCGTCTCTGGCACGTGCTTCTAGTGTGTCTGAGAGCTGGTTCTGGCATGTCCGGCAGATGATTCCGGAGTGTCCACCAAGTGGTTCTGGTATACCTGGCAGGTGATTTTGGCGTGTCAGGAAGGTGGTTCCGGCTACTTGAGCAGGTGGATCAGGCGTGCTCGCCAGTGGGTTCAGGTGGGTCTGGCAGGTGGTTTCGGTCTGTTCTGGGAGTGGTTCCGGCATCTCAGGCTCATGGTTCTGGCACGTCTGAGAGGTGGTTCCGGCTGGCCCGACAGGTGTTTCCACGGTGTCCGCCAAGTGGTTCTGGCATAGCTGGCAGGTGATGTTGGCGTGACCAGCAGGTGGTTCCAGCAAGCCCGGCAGGTGATTCCGAAGAGTTCACCAAATGGTTGTGGCGTAGCCGGCAGGTAATTTTGGCGTGTCCAGCAGGTGGTTTTGGCGAGTCGAGCAGGAGGTTCTGGCGTGCTCGGCAGGTTCTTCCTGTGTCATTGGCATGTGGTTCCGGCATGTCTTATAGGTGGTTCCGGCATGCCCGGCAGGTGGTTCCGGAGAGTCTGCCGAGTGGTTCTGGAGCCAGCCCGGCAGGTGATTCCGAAGAGTTCACCAAATGGTTGTGGCGTAGCCGGCAGGTTATTTTGGCGTGTCAGGAAGGTGGTTCCGGCTAGTTGAGCAGGTGGATCAGGCGTGCTCGCCAGGGGGTTCAGGCGGGTCTGGCAGGTGGTTTCGGTCTGTTCGGGGAGTGGTTCCGGCATCTCAGGCACATGGTTCTGGCACGTGTGAGAGGTGGTTCCGGCCGGCCCGACAGGTGTTTCCGGAGTGTCCGGCATGCGGTTCTGGCACCTCTGAGAGGTGGTTCCGGCATGCTCGTCAGGGGATACCGGACTGTCCTGCATTTTGTTCTGGCACCTCTGAGAGGTGGTTCCGGAATGCTCGGCAGGTGATTCCGGAGTGTCCGGCATGTGGTTCTGGCACCTCTGAGAGCTGGTTCCGGCATGCCCGGCAGTTGGTTCCGGAGTGTCTGCCGAGTGGTTCTGGCGTAGCCGGCAGGTGATTCTGGGGTGTCCAGCAGGTGGTTCTGGGGATTGGATGAGCTGGTTCCGGCATACTCGGCAGGTTGTACCGGCGTGTCCGGAACATGGTTCTGGCAAGTCAGAGAGGCGGTTCCGGCATGCCCGACAGGCGATTCCGAATTGTTCGCCAAGTGGTTCTGGCGTAGCCGGCAGGTCATTTTGCATGTCCGGCCGTGGTTCCGGCGAGTCGAGCCGGTGGTTCCGGCGTGTCCGGCAGGTGGTTCTGGGGTGACCGGCACGAGGTTCTGGCACGTCTGAGAGTTGGTTCCGGCATGCCCGGCTGATGATTCCGGAGTGTCCACCAAGTGGTTCTGGTTGACCTGGCAGGTGATTTTGGCGTGTCAGGAAGGTGGTTCTGGCTAGATGAGCAGGTGGATCAGGCGTGCTCGCCAGGGGGTTCAGGCGGGTCTGGCAGGTGGTTTCGGTCAGTTCGGGTATTGGTTCCGGCATCTCAGGCACATGGTCCTGGCACGTCTGAGAGGTGGTTCCGGCCGGCCCGACAGGTGTTTCCGGAGTGTCCGCCAAGTGGTTCTGGAGTAGCTGAAAGGTGATGTTGGCGTGACCGTCAGGTGGTTCCAGCCAGCCCGACAGGTGATTCCGGAGTGTCTGCCGAGTGGTTCTGGCGTAGCCGGCAGGTGATTTTGGCGTGTCAAGCGGGTGGTTTTGGCGAGTCGAGCAGGTGGTTCTGGCGTGCTCGGCAGGTGCTTCCGGTGTCATTGGCATGTGGTTCCGGCATGTCTGAGAGGTGGTTCCGGCATGCCCGGCAGGTGATTCCGGAGTGTCCGGCATGTGGTTCTGGCACCTCTCAGAGGTGGTTCCGGCATGCCCGGCAGGTGGTACCGGCGTGTCCGAAACATGGTTTTGGCAAGTCTGAGAGGTGGTTCCGGCATGCCCGACAGGTGATTCCGGAGTGTTCGCCAAGTGGTTCTCGCATAGCCGGCAGGTCATTTTGCATGTCCGGCAGTGGTTCCGGTGATTCGAGCCGGTGGTTCCGGCATAGCCGGCAGTTGATTTTGGCGTCTCCACTAGGTGGTTCTGGGGAGTGCATCAGCTGGTTCCAGCATACTCGGCAGGTGGTACCGGGGTGTCCAGAACATGGTTCTGGCAAGTCTGAGAGGTGGTTCCGGCACGCCCGACAGTTGATTCCGGAGTGTAGGCCAAGTGTTTCTGGCGTACCCGGCAGGTGATTTTGGCATGTCCGACAGGTGTTTCTTGCGAGTCGAGCAGGTGGCTCAGGCATGATCAGCTGGTGCTTCCGGAGTCTCTGGCACGTGGTTCTGGTGTGTCTGAGAGCTGGTTCTGGCATCTCCGGCAGATGATTCCGGAGTGTCCACCAAGTGGTTCTGGTATACCTGGCAGGTGATTTTGGCGTGTCAGGAAGGTGGTTCCGGCGAGTTGAGCAGGTGGATCAGGCGTGCTCGCCAGGGGGTTCAGGCAGGTCTTGCAGGTGTTTTCGGTCTGTTCGGGGTGTGGTTCCGGCATCTCAGGCACATGGTTCTGGCACGTCTGAGAGGTGGTTCCGGCCGGCCCGACAGGTGTTTCCATGGTGTCCGCCAAGTGGTTCTGGCATAGCTGGCAGGTGATGTTGGCGTGACCGGCAGGTGGTTCCAGCCAGCCCGACAGGTGATTCCGGAGTGTCTGCCGAGTGGTTCTGGCGTAGCCGGCAGGTGATTTTGGCGTGTCCGGCATGTGCTTTTGGCGAGTCGAGCAGGTGGTTCTGGCGTGCTCGGCAGGTGCTTCCGGTGTCATTGGCATGTGGTTCCGGCATGTCTGAGAGGTGGTTCCGCCATGCCCGGCAGGTGATTCCGGAGTGTTTGCAAAGTGGTTCTGGCATAGCCGGCAGGTGATTTTGCCTGTCCGGCAATGGTTCCGGCGAGTCGAGCCGGTGGTTTCGGCGTGTCCAGCAGGTGGTTCCGGCATTCCCGGCAGGTGATACCGGAGTGTCCGGCATGTGGTTCTGGCACCTCTGAGAGGTGGTTCCGTAATGCCCGGCAGGTGATTCCGGAGTGTCTGCCGAGTGGTTCTGGCGTAGCCGGCAGTTGATTCTGGCGTGTCCAGCACGTGGTTCTGGGGAGTGGATCAGCTGGTTCCGGCATACTCGGCAGGTGGTACCGGTGTGTCCGGAACATGGTTCTGGCAAGTCTGAGAGGTGGTTCCGGCATGCCCGACCGGTGATTCCGGAGTGTTCGCCAAGTGTTAGTGACGTAGCCGGCAGGTCATTTTGCATGTCCGGCGGTGGTTCCGGTGAGTCGAGCCGGTGGTTCCGGCGTGTCGAGCAGGTGTTTCAGGTCTGTCCGGCAGGTGGTTCTGGCGTGTCCGGCACGAGGTTCTGGCACGTCTGAGGGTTGGTTCCGGCATGCCCGAAGGTGATTCCGGAGTGTCCATCACGTGGTTCTGGCGTACCCGGCAGGTGATTTTGGCGTGTCTGGCAGGTGTTTCTTATTAGTCGAGCATTTCGCTCAGGCATGATCAGCAGGTGTTTCCGGCGTGTCCGGCACGTTGTTCTGGTGTGTCTGAGAGCTGGTTCTGGCATGTCCGGCAGATGATTCCGGAGTGTCCACCAAGTGGTTGTGGCATACCCGGCAGGTGATTTTAGCCTGTCAGGTAGGTGGTTCCTGCGAGTCGAGTAGGTGGTTCCGGATTGCTCGGCAGGTGGTTCAGGCGGGTCTGGCAGGTGGTTTCGGTCTGTTCGGGGTGTGGTTCCGGCATCTCAGGCACATGGTTCTGGCACCTCTGAGAGGTGGTTCCGGCCGGCCCGACAGCTGTTTCCAAGGTGTCCGCCAAGTGGTTCTGGCATAGCTGGCAGGTGATGTTGGCGTGACCGGCAGGTGGTTCCAGCCAGCCCGGCAGGTGATTCCGAAGTGTTCACCAAATGGCTGTGGCGTAGCCGTAAGGTGATTTTGGCGTGTCCAGCAGGTGGTTATGGCGAGTCGAGCAGGTGGTTCTGGCGTGCTCGGCAGGTGCTTCCGGTGTCATTGGCATGTGATTCCGGCATGTTTGAGAGGTGTTTCCGCCATGCACGCCAGGCGATTCCGGAGTGTTTGCCAAGTGGTTCTGGCGTAGCCGGCAGGTGATTTTGGCGTGTCCAGCAGATGGTTCCGGCGAGCTCGGCAGGTGGTACGGGCGTGTCCAAACATGGTTCTGGCACGTCTGAGAGATGGTTCCGGCATGCCCGGCAGGTGATTCCGGAGTGTCCGGCATGTGGTTCTGGCACCTCTGAGAGGTGGTTCTGGCATGCCCGGCATGTGGATCCAGATCGTCTGCCAAGTGGTTCTGTCGTAGCCGGCAGGTGATTCTGGCGTGTCCAGCAGGTGGTTCTGGGGTGTGGATCAGGTGGTTCCGGCATACTCGGCAGGTGGTACGGGCGTGTCCGGAACATGGTTCTGGTAAGTCTGAGAGGTGGTTCCCGCATGCCCGACAGGTGATTCCGGAGTGTTCGCCAAGTGGTTCTGGCGTAGCCGGCAGGTCATTTTGCATGTCTGGCGGTGGTTCCGGCGAGTCGAGCCGGTGGTTCGGGCGTGTCCGGCACGAGGTTCTGGCACGTCTGTGAGTTGGTTCCGGCATGAGCGACAGGTGATTTCGGAGTGTCCGCCACGTGGTTGTGGCGTAGCGGGCAGGTGATTTTGGCGTGTCTGGCAGGTGTTTCTTGCAAGTCGAGCATCTGGCTCAGGCATGATCAGCAGGTGCTTCCGGCGTGTCCTGGACGTGGTTCTGGTGTGTCTGAGAGCTGGTTTTGGCATGTCCGGCAGATGATTCCGGAGTGTCCACCAAGTGGTTGTGGCATACCCGGCACGTGATTTTAGCGTGTCAGGTAGGTGGTTCCGGCGAGTTGAGTAGGTGGTTCCGGGGTGCTCCGCATGTGTTTCAGGCGGGTCTGGCAGGTGGTTTCAGTCTGTTCGGGCTGTGGTTCCGGCATCTCAGGCACATGGTTCTGGCACGTCTGAGAGGTGGTTCCGGCCGGCCCGACAGGTGTTTCCATGGTGTCCGCCAAGTGGTTGTGACATAGCTGGCAGGTGATGTTGGAGTGACCGGCAGGTGGTTCCAGCCAGCCCGGCAGGTGATTCCGGAGTGTCTGCCGAGTGGTTCTGGCGTAGCCGGCAGGTGATTTTGGCGTGTCCAGCGGGTGGTTCCGGCGAGTCGAGCAGGTGGTACGGGCGTGTCCAAACATGGTTCTGGCACGTCTGAGAGATGGTTCCGGGATGCCCTGCAGGTGATTCCGAAGTGTTCACCAAATGGTTGTGGCATAGCCGGAAGGTGATTTTGGCGTGTCCAGCAGGTTGTTTTGGCGAGTCGAGCAGGTGGTTCTCCCGTGCTCGGCAGGTGCTTCCGGTGTCATTGGCATGTGGTTCCGGCATGTCTAGGAGGTGTTTCCGCCATGCCCGGCAGGTGATTCCGGAGTGTTCGCCAAGTGGTTCTCGTGTAGCCGGCAGGTGATTTTGCATGTCCGGCAGTGGTTCCGGCGAGTCGAGCCGGTGGTTCCGGCATGTCCGGCAGGTGGTTCCGGCATGCCCGGCAGGTGATTCCGGAGTGTTCGCCAAGTGGTTCTGGCGTAGCCGGCAGGTGATTTTGCATGTCCGGGAATGGTTCCGGCGAAGCGAGCCGGTGGTTCCGGCATGTCCGGCAGGCGGTTCAGGCATGCCCGGCAGGTGATTCCGGAGTGTCCGGCATGTGGTTCTGGCACCTCTGAGAGGTGGTTCCGGAATGCGTGGCATGTGATTCCGGAGTGTCCGGCATGTGCTTCTGGCACCTCTGAGAGATGGTTATAGCATGCCCGGCAGGTGATTCCGGATTGTGTGCCGCGTGGTTCTGGTATAGCCGGCATGTGATTTTGGCGTGTCCAGCAGGTGGTTCCGGACAGCTCGGCAGTTGGTACCGTCGTTTCCGGAACATGGTTCTGGCAAGTCTGAGAGGTGGTTCCGGCATGCCCGACAGGTGATTCCGGAGTGTTCGCCAAGTGGTTCTGGCATAGCCGGCAGGTCATTTGGCATGTCCGGCAGTGGTTCCGGTGAGTCGAGCCGGTTGTTCCGGCATAGCCGGCAGTTCATTTTGGCGTCTCCACTAGGTGGTTCTGGGGAGTGCATCAGCTGGTTCCGGCATACTCGGCAGGTGGTACCCGCGTGTCCAGAACATGGTTCTGGCAAGTCTGAGAGGTGGTTCCGGCACGCCCGACAGGTGATTCCGGAGCATCCGCCAAGTGTTTCTGGCGTACCCGGCAGGTGATTTTGGCATGTCCGACAGGTGTTTCTTGTGAGTCGAGCAGGTGGCTCAGGCATGCTCAGCTGGTGCTTCCGGCGTCTCTGGCACGTGGTTCTGGTGTGTCTGAGAGCTGGTTCTGGCATGTCCGGCAGATGATTCCGGAGTGTCCACCAAGTTGTTCTGGTAGACCTGGCAGGTGATTTTGGCGTGTCAGGAAGGTGGTTCCGGCTAGTTGAGCAGGTGGATCAGGCGTGCTCGCCAGGGGGTTCAGGCGGGTCTGGCAGGTGGTTTCGGTCTGTTCGGGGAGTGGTTCCGGCATCTCAGGCACATGGTTCTGGCACGTCTGATAGGTGGTTCTGGCCGGCCCGACAGGTGTTCCGGAGTGTCCGCCAAGTGGTTCTGGCGTAGCTGAAAGGTGATGTTGGCGTGACCGGCAGGTGGTTCCAGCCAGCCCGGCAAGTGATTCCGGAGTGTCTGCCGACCGGTTCTGGCGTAGCCCGCAGTTGATTTTGGCGTGTCCACCTGGTGCTTCCGGCGAGCTCTGCAGGTGGTACCGGCGTGTCCGAAACATGTTTCTGGCACGTCTGAGAGATGGTTCCGGCATGCCCGGCAGGTGGTTCCTGAGTGTCTGCCGAGTGGTTCTGGTGTAGCCGGCAGGTGATTCTGGCGTGTCCAGCAGGTGGTTCTGGGGAGTGGATCAGGTGGTTCCGGCATACTCGGCAGGTGGTACCGGCGTGTCCGGAACATGGTTCTGGCAAGTCTGAGAGGTGGTTCCGGCATGCCCGACAGGTGATTCCGGAGTGTTCGCCAAGTGGTTCTGGCGTAGCCGGCAGGTCATTTTGCATGTCCGGCGGTGGTTCCGGTGAGTCGAGCCGGTGGTTCCGGCGTGTCCAGCAGGTGGTTCCGGTCTGTCCGGCAGGTGGTTCTGGCGTGTCCGGCACGAGGTTCTGGCACGTCTGAGAGTTGGTTCCTGCATGCCCGGCAGGTGATTCCGGAGTGTCCGGCATGTGGTTCTGGCACCTCTGAGATGTGGTTCCGGAATGCCTGGCATGTGATTCCGGAGTGTCTGCCGAGTGGTTCTGGTGTAGCCGGCAGGTGATTTTGGCGTGTCCAGCAGGTGGTTTTGTCGAGTCGAGCAGGTGGTTCTGGCGTGCTCGGCAGGTGCTTCCGGTGTCATTGGCATGTGTTTCTGGCATGTCTGAGAGGTGGTTCCGGCATGCCCGGCAGGTAGTTCCGGAGTGTCTGTCGAGTGGTTCTGGAGCCAGCCCGGCAGGTGATTCCGAAGAGTTCACCAAATGGTTGTGGCGTAGCCGGCAGGTGATTCTGGCGTGTCCAGCAGGTGGTTCTGGGGAGTGGATCATGTGGTTCCGGCATATTCGGCAGGTGGTACCGGCGTGTCCGGAACATGGTTCTGGCAAGTCTGAGAGGTGGTTCTGGCATGCCCGACAGGTGATTCCGGAGTGTTCGCCAAGTGGTTCTGGCGTATCCGGCAGGTCATTTTGCATGTCCGGCGGTGGTTCCGGCGAGTCGAGCCGGTGGTTCCGGCGTATACAGCAGGTGTTTCCGGTCTGTCCGGCAGGTGGTTCGGGCGTGTCCGGCACGAGGTTCTGGCACGTCTGAGAGTTGGTTCCGGCATGCCCTACAGGTGATTTCGGAGTGTCCGCCACATGGTTCTGGCGTACCCGGCAGGTGATTTTGGCATGTCTGGCAGGTGTTTCTTGCAAGTCGAGCATTTGGCTCAGGCATGCTCAGCAGGTGCTTCGGGCGTGTCTGGCACGTGGTTCTGGTGTGTCTGAGAGCTGGTTCTGGCATGTCCGGCAGATGATTCCGGAGTGTCCACCAAGTGGTTGTGGCATACCCGGCAGGTGATTTTAGCGTGTCAGGTAGGTGGTTCCAGCGAGTCGAGTAGGTGGTTCCGGCGTGCTCGGCAGGTGGTTCAGGCGGGTCTGGCAGGTGGTTTAGATCTGTTCGGGGTGTGGTTCCGGCATCTCAGGCACATGGTTCTGGCACGTCTGATAGGTGGTTCCGGCCGGCCCGACAGGTGTTTCCATGGTGTCCGCCAAGTGGTTGTGGCATAGCTGGCAGGTGATGTTGGCGTGACCGGCAGGTGGTTCCAGCCAGCCCGGCAGGTGATTCCGAAGAGTTCACCAAATGGTTGTGGCGTAGCCGGCACGTGATTTTGGCGTGTCCAGCAGGTGGTTTTGGCGAGTCGAGCAGGTGGTTCTGGCGTGCTCGGCAGGTGCTTCCGGTGTCATTGGCATGTGGTTCCGGCATGTCTGAGAGGTGGTTCCGCCATGCCCGGCAGGTGATTAGGGAGTGTTCGCCAAGTGGTTCTGCCGTAGCCGGCAGGTGATTTTGCATGTCCGGCAATGGTTCCGGCGAGTCGAGCCGGTGGTTCCGGCATGTCCGGCAGGTGGTTCCGGCATGCCCGGCAGGTGATTCCGGAGTGTCCGGCATGTGGTTCTGGCACCTCGAAGAGGTGGTTCCGGCATGCCCGGCAGGTGATACCGGAGTCTCCGGCATTTGGTTCTGGCACCTCTGAGAGGTGGTTCCGGAATGCCTGGCATGTGATTCCGGAGTGTCTGCCGAGTGGTTCTGGCGTAGCCGGCAGGTGATTCTGGCGTGTCCAACAGGTGGTTCTGGGGAGTGGATCAGGAGGTTCAGGCATACTCGGCAGGTGGTACCGGAGTGTCCGGAAGATGGTTCTGGCAAGTCTGAGAGGTGGTTCTGGCATGCCCGACAGGTGATTCCGGAGTGTTCGCCAAGTGGTTCTGGCGTAGCCGGCAGGTCATTTTGCATGTCCGGCGGTTGTTCCGGCAAGTCGTGCCGGTGGTTCCGGCGTAGCCGGCCGTTGATTTTGGCGTGTCCACTAGGTGGTTCTGGGGAGTGGATCAGCTGGTTCCGGCATACTCGGCAGTTGGTACCGCCGTGTGCAGAACATGGTTCTGGCAAGTCTGAGAGGTGGTTCCGGCACGCCCGACAGGTGATTCCGGAGCGCCCGACTAGTGTTTCTGGCGTACCCGGCAGGTGATTTTGGCATGTCCGACAGGTGTTTCTTGCGAGTCGAGCAGGTGGCTCAGGCATGCTCAGCTGGTGCTTCCGGCGTCTCTGGCACGTGGTTCTGGTGTGTCTGAGAGCTGGTTCTGGCATGTCTGGCACATGATTCCGGAGTGTCCACCAAGTGGTTCTTGTATAACTGGCAGGTGATTTTGGCGTGTCAGGAAGGTGGTTCCGGCTAGTTGAGCAGGTGGATCAGGCGTGCTCGCCAGGGGTTCAGGCGGGTCTGGCAGGTGGTTTCGGTCTGTTCGGGGAGTGGTTCCGGCATCTCAGGCACATGGTTCTGGCACGTGTGAGAGGTGGTTCCGGCCGGCCCGACAGGTGTTTCCGGAGTGTCCGGCATGCGGTTCTGGCACCTCTGAGAGGTGGTTCCGGCATGCTCGTCAGGGGATACCGGACTGTCCTGCATTTTGTTCTGGCACCTCTGAGAGGTGGTTCCGGCATGCCCGGCAGTTGGTTCCGGAGTGTCTGCCGAGTGGTTCTGGCGTAGCCGGCAGGTGATTCTGGGGTGTCCAGCAGGTGGTTCTGGGGATTGGATGAGCTGGTTCCGGCATACTCGGCAGGTTGTACCGGCGTGTCCGGAACATGGTTCTGGCAAGTCTGAGAGGTGGTTCCGGCATGCCCGGCAGGTGGTTCCGGAGTGTCTGCCGAGTGGTTCAGGCGTAGCCTGCAGGTGATTCTGGCGTGTCCAGCAGGTGGTTCTGGGGAGTGGATCATGTGGTTCCGGCATACTCGGCAGGTGGTACCGGCGTGTCCGGAACATGGTTCTGGCAAGTCTGAGAGGCGGTTCCTGCATGCCCGACAGGCGATTCCGAAGTGTTCGCCAAGTGGTTCTGGCGTAGCCGGCAGGTCATTTTGCATGTCCGGCGGTGGTTCCGGCGAGTCGAGCCAGTGGTTCCGGCGTGTCCGGCAGGTGGTTCTGGGGTGACCGGCACGAGGTTCTGGCACGTCTGAGAGTTGGTTCCGGCATGCCCGGCAGATGATTCCGGAGTGTCCACCAAGTGGTTCTGGTTGACCTGGCAGGTGATTTTGGCGTGTCAGGAAGGTGGTCCTGGCTAGATGAGCAGGTGGATCAGGCGTGCTCGCCAGGGGGTTCAGGCGGGTCTGGCAGGTGGTTTCGGTCAGTTCGGGTATTGGTTCCGGCATCTCAGGCACATGGTCCTGGCACGTCTGAGAGGTGGTTCCGGCCGGCCCGACAGGTGTTTCCGGAGTGTCCGCCAAGTGGTTCTGGAGTAGCTGCAAGGTGATGTTGGCGTGACCGTCAGGTGGTTCTAGCCAGCCCGACAGGTGATTCCGGAGTGTCTGCCGAGTGGTTCTGGCGTAGCCGGCAGGTGATTTTGGCGTGTCAAGCGGGTGGTTTTGGCGAGTCGAGCAGGTGGTTCTGGCGTGCTCGGCAGGTGCTTCCGGTGTCATTGGCATGTGGTTCCGGCATGTCTGAGAGGTGCTTCCGCCATGCCCGGCAGGTGATTCCGGAGTGTCCGGCATGTGGTTCTGGCACCTCTGAGAGGTTGCTCTGGCATGCCCGGCAGGTGATACCGGAGTGTCCGGCATTTGGTTCTGGCACTTCTGAGAGGTGGTTCCGGGATGCCTGGCATGTGATTCCGGAGTATCTGCCGAGTGGTTCTGGTGTGTCCAGCAGGTGTTTCCGGTCTGTCCGGCAGGTGGTTCTGGCGTGACCGGCACTAGGTTCTGGCACGTCTGAGAGTTGGTTTCGGCATGCCCAACAGGTGAATCCAGAGTGTCCGCCACGTGGTTCTGGTGTACCCGGCAGGTGATTTTGGCGTGTCTGGCAGGTGTTTCTTGCAAGTCGAGCATTTGGCTCAGGCATGCTCAGCAGGTGCTTCTGGCGTGTCTGGCACGTGGTTCTGGTATGTCTGAGAGCTGGTTCTCGCATGTCCGGCAGATCATTCCGGAGTGTCCACCAAGTTGTTGTGGCATACCCCGAAGGTGATTTTAGCGTGTCAGGTATGTGGTTCCGGTGAGTCAAGTAGGTGGTTCCGGCGTGCTCGGCAGGTGGTTCAGGCGGGTCTGGCAGGTGGTTTCGGTCTGTTCGGGGTGTGGTTCCGGCGTCTCAGGCACATGGTTCTGGCACGTATGATAGGTGGTTCCGGCCAGCCCGACAGGTGTTTCCATGGTGTCCGCCAAGTGGTTCTGGCATGGCTGGCAGGTGATGTTGGCCTGACCGGCAGGTGGTTCCAGCCAGCCCGGCAGGTGATTCCGAAGAGTTCACCAAATGGGTGTGGCATAGCCGGCAGGTGATTTTGGCGTGTCCAGCAGGTGGTTTTGGCGAGTCGAGCAGGTGGTTCTGGGGTGCTCAGCAGGTGCTTCCGGTGTCATTGGCATGTGGTTCCGGCATGTCTGAGAGGTGGGTCCGCCATGCCCGGCAGGTGATTCCGGAGTGTTCGCCAAGTGGTTCTGGCGTAGCCGGCAGGTGATTTTGCATGTCCGGCAATGGTTCCGGCGAGTCGAGCCGGTGGTTCCGGCATGTCCGGCAAGTTGTTCCGGCATGCCCGTCAGGTGATTCCGGAGTGTCCGGCATGTGGTTCTGGCACCTCTGAGAGGTGGTTCTGGCATGCCGGCAGGTGATACCGGAGTCTCCGGCATTTGGTTCTGGCACCTCTGAGAGGTGGTTCCGGAATGCCTGGCATGTGATTCTGGAGTTTCTGCCGAGTGGTTCTGGCATAGTCGGCAGGTGATTTTGGCGTGTCCAGAAGGTGGTTTTGGCGAGTCGAGCAGGTGGTTCTGGCGTGCTCGGCAGGTGCTTCCGGTGTCATTGGCATGTGGTTCCGGCATTTATGAGAGGTGGTTCCGCCATGCCCGGCAGGTGATTCCGGAGTGTCCGGAACATGGTTCTGGCAAGTCTGAGAGGTGGTTCCAGCATGCCCGACAGGTGATTCCGGAGTGTTCGCCAAGTGGTTCTGGCGTAGCCGGCAGGTCATTTTGCATGTCCGGCGGTGGTTCCGGCGTATCCAACAGTTGTTTCCGGTCTGTCCGGCAGGTGGTTCTGGCCTGACCGGCACGTGGTTCTGGCACGTCTGAGAGTTGGTTCCGGCATGCCCGACAGGTGATTCCGGAGTGTCCGCCACGTGGTTCTGGCATACCCGGCAGGTGATTTTGGCGTGTCTGGCAGGTGTTTCTTGCAAGTCGAGCATTTGGCTCAGGCATGCTCAGCAGGTGCTTCCGGCGTGTCTGGCACGTGGTTCTGGTGTGTCTGAGAGCTGGTTCTGGCATGTCCGGCAGATGATTCCTTAGTGTCCACCAAGTGGTTGTGGCATACCCGGCAGGTGATTTTCGCGTGTCAGGTAGGTGGTTCCGGCGAGTCGAGTAGGAGGTTCCGGCGTGCTCGGCTGGTGGTTCAGGCGTGTCTGGCAGGTGGTTCCGGCATGCCCGGCAGGTGATTCCGGAGTGTCCGGCATGTGGTTCTGGCACCTCTGAGAGGTGGTTCCGGCATGCCCGGCAGGTGATACCGGAGTCTCCGGCATTTGGTTCTGGCACCTCTGAGAGGTGGTTCTGGAATGCCTGGCATGTGATTCCGGAGTGTCTGCCGCGTGGTTCTGGCATAGCCGGCAGGTGATTTTGGCGTGTCCAGCAGCTGGTTCTGGTGAGTCGAGCAGGTGGTTCTGGCGTGCTCGGCAGGTGCTTCCGGTGTCATTGGCATCTGGTTCCGGCATGTCTGAGAGATGGTTCCGCCATGCCC
>NW_027228705.1:0-23757 GCF_037783145.1 Equus przewalskii | reverse complement strand
TCTGCTTTAAGTAGAACTTCTGCTCTGGGTGTGCTACATTGCCCTAGAGCTGAAAGGCACAACGTGCAGGCTTCTTTCCAAAGGGCGAGTTGGGCCCCACAGCATCTTGCTTCCAGCTCTTTGGGAAGCTAAGAAACAACTCGCTCTGCACAGTGCTCTTACAGCCTACCGGGAACATCTCTTCCAAAGGCCTGTGAAACGCAGTTTCTTTGCAGGCCTGATCTGGCTGAAGTAGAACTTCTGCTCTGGGTGTGCTACATTGCCCTAGAGCTGAAAGGCACAACGTGCAGGCTTCTTTCCAAAGGGCGAGTTGGGCCCCACAGCATCTTGCTTCCAGCTCTTTGGGAAGCTAAGAAACAACTCGCTCTGCACAGTGCTCTTACAGCCTACCGGGAACATCTCTTCCAAAGGCATGTGAAACGCAGTTTCTTTGCAGGCCTGATCTGGCTGAAGTAGGACTTCTGCTCTGGGTGTGCTACATTGCCTTAGAGCTGAAAGGCACAACGTGCAGGCTTCTTTCCTAAGGGTGAGTTGGGCCCCACAGCCTCTTGCTTCCAGCTCTTTGGGAAGCTAAGAAACAACTCGCTCTGCACAGTGCTCTTACAGCCTTACGGGAACATCTCTTCCAAAGGCCTGTGAAACGCAGTTTCTTTGCAGGCCTGATCTGGCTGAAGTAGGACTTCTGCTCTGGGTGTGCTACTTTGCCCTAGAGCTGAAAGGCACAACGTGCAGGCTTCTTTCCAAAGGGCGAGTTGGGCCGCACAGCATCTTGCTTCCAGCTCTTTGGGAAGCTAAGAAACAACTCGCTCTGCACAGTGCTCTTACAGCCTACCGGGAACATCTCTTCCAAAGGCCTGTGAAACGCAGTTTCTTTGCAGGCCTGATCTGGCTGAAGTAGGACTTCTGCTCTGGGTGTGCTACTTTGCCCTAGAGCTGAAAGGCACAACGTGCAGGCTTCTTTCCAAAGGGCGAGTTGGGCCCCACAGCATCTTGCTTCCAGCTCTTTGGGAAGCTAAGAAACAACTCGCTCTGCACAGTGCTCTTACAGCCTACCGGGAACATCTCTTCCAAAGGCCTGTGAAACGCAGTTTCTTTGCAGGCCTGATCTGGCTGAAGTAGGACTTCTGCTCTGGGTGTGCCACTTTGCCCTAGAGCTGAAAGGCACAACGTGCAGGCTTCTTTCCAAAGGGCGAGTTGGGCCCCACAGCATCTTGCTTCCAGCTCTTTGGGAAGCTAAGAAACAACTCGCTCTGCACAGTGCTCTTACAGCCTACCGGGAACATCTCTTCCAAAGGCATGTGAAACGCAGTTTCTTTGCAGGCCTGATCTGGCTGAAGTAGGACTTCTGCTCTGGGTGTGCTACATTGCCCTAGAGCTGAAAGGCACAACGTGCAGGCTTCTTTCCTAAGGGTGAGTTGGGCCCCACAGCCTCTTGCTTCCAGCTCTTTGGGAAGCTAAGAAACAACTCGCTCTGCACAGTGCTCTTACAGCCTACCGGGAACATCTCTTCCAAAGGCCTGTGAAACGCAGTTTCTTTGCAGGCCTGATCTGGCTGAAGTAGGACTTCTGCTCTGGGTGTGCTACATTGCCCTAGAGCTGAAAGGCACAACGTGCAGGCTCCTTTCCTAATGGTGAGTTGGGCCCAACAGCATCTTGCTTCCAGCTCTTTGGGAAGCTAAGAAACAACTCGCTCTGCACAGTGCTCTTACAGCCTACCGGGAACATCTCTTCCAAATGCCTGTGAAACGCAGTTTCTTTGCAGGCCTGATCTGGCTGAAGTAGGACTTCTGCTCTGGGTGTGCTACATTGCCCTAGAGCTGAAAGGCACAAGGTGCAGGCTTCTTTCCTAATGGTGAGTTGGGCCCCACAGCATCTTGCTTCCAGCTCTTTGGGAAGCTAAGAAACAACTCGCTCTGCACAGTGCTCTTACAGCCTACCGGGAACATCTCTTCCAAAGGCCTGTGAAACGCAGTTTCTTTGCAGGCCTGATCTGGCTGAAGTAGGACTTCTGCTCTGGGTGTGCTACTTTGCCCTAGAGCTGAAAGACACAACGTGCAGGCTTCTTTCCAAAGGGCGAGTTGGGCCCCACAGCATCTTGCTTCCATCTCTTTGGGAAGCTAAGATACAACTCTCTCTGCACAGTGCTCTTACAGCCTACCGGGAACATCTCTTCCAAAGGCCTGTGAAACGCAGTTTCTTTGCAGGCCTGATCTGGCTGAAGTAGGACTCCTGCTCTGGGTGTGCTACATTGCCCTAGAGCTGAAAGGCAAAACGTGCAGGCTTCTTTCCAAAGGGCGAGTTCAGCCCCACAGCATCTTGCTTCCACCTCTTTGGGAAGCTAAGAAACAACTCGCTCTGCACAGTGCTCTTACTGCCTACCGGGAACATCTCTTCCAAAGACCTGTGAAAAGCAGTTTCTTTGCAGGCCTGATCTGGCTGAAGTAGGACTTCTGCTCTGGGTGTGCTACATTGCCCTAGAGCTGAAAGGCACAACGTGCAGGCTTCTTTCCAAAGGGCGAGTTGTGCCCCACAGCATCTTGCTTCCAGCTCTTTGGGAAGCTAAGAAACAACTCGCTCTGCACAGTGCTCTTACAGCCTACCGGGAACATCTCTTCCAAAGGCCTCTGAAACGCAGTTTCTTTGCAGGCCTGATCTGGCTGAAGTAGGACGTCTGCTCTGGGTGTGCTACATTGTCCTAGAGCTGAAAGGCACAACGTGCAGGCTTCTTTCCAAAGGGCGAGTTGGGCCCCACAGCATCTTGCTTCCAGCTCTTTGGGAAGCTAAGAAACAACTCGCTCTGCACAGTGCTCTTACAGCCTACCGGGAACATCTCTTCCAAAGGCCTGTGAAACGCAGTTTCTTTGCAGGCCTGATCTGGCTGAAGTAGGACTTCTGCTCTGGGTGTGCTACATTGCCCTAGAGCTGAAAGGCACAACGTGCAGGCTCCTTTCCTAATGGTGAGTTGGGCCCAACAGCATCTTGCTTCCAGCTCTTTGGGAAGCTAAGAAACAACTCGCTCTGCACAGTGCTGTTACAGCCTACCGGGAACATTTCTTCCAAATGCCTGTGAAACGCAGTTTCTTTGCAGGCCTGATCTGGCTGAAGTAGGACTTCTGCTCTGGGTGTGCTACATTGCCCTAGAGCTGAAAGGCACAACGTGCAGGCTTCTTTCCTAATGGTGAGTTGGGCCCAACAGCATCTTGCTTCCAGCTCTTTGGGAAGCTAAGAAACAACTCGCTCTGCACAGTGCTCTTACAGCCTACCGGGAACATCTCTTCCAAAGGCCTGTGAAACGCAGTTTCTTTGCAGGCCTGATCTGGCTGAAGTAGGACTTCTGCTCTGGGTGTGCTACTTTGCCCTAGAGCTGAAAGGCACAACGTGCAGGCTTCTTTCCAAAGGGCGAGTTGGGCCCCACAGCATCTTGCTTCCAGCTCTTTGGGAAGCTAAGAAACAACTCGCTCTGCACAGTGCTCTTACAGCCTACCGGGAACATCTCTTCCAAAGGCCTGTGAAACGCAGTTTCTTTGCAGGCCTGATCTGGCTGAAGTAGGACTTCTGCTCTGGGTGTGCTACTTTGCCCTAGAGCTGAAAGGCACAACGTGCAGGCTTCTTTCCAAAGGGCGAGTTGGGCCCCACAGCATCTTGCTTCCAGCTCTTTGGGAAGCTAAGAAACAACTCGCTCTGCACAGTGCTCTTACAGCCTACCGGGAACATCTCTTCCAAAGGCCTGTGAAACGCAGTTTCTTTGCAGGCCTGATCTGGCTGAAGTAGGACTCCTGCTCTGGGTGTGCTACATTGCCCTAGAGCTGAAAGGCACAACGTGCAGGCTTCTTTCCAAAGGGCGAGTTGGGCCCCACAGCATCTTGCTTCCAGCTCTTTGGGAAGCTAAGAAACAACTCGCTCTGCACAGTGCTCTTACTGCCTACCGGGAACATCTCTTCCAAAGACCTGTGAAAAGCAGTTTCTTTGCAGGCCTGATCTGGCTGAAGTAGGACTTCTGCTCTGGGTGTGCTACATTGCCCTAGAGCTGAAAGGCACAACGTGCAGGCTTCTTTCCAAAGGGCGATTTGTGCCCCACAGCATCTTGCTTCCAGCTCTTTGGGAAGCTAAGAAACAACTCTCTCTGCACAGTGCTCTTACAGCCTACCGGGAACATCTCTTCCAAAGGCCTCTGAAACGCAGTTTCTTTGCAGGCCTGATCTGGCTGAAGTAGGACGTCTGCTCTGGGTGTGCTACATTGTCCTAGAGCTGAAAGGCACAACGTGCAGGCTTCTTTCCAAAGGGCGAGTTGGGCCCCACAGCATCTTGCTTCCAGCTCTTTGGGAAGCTAAGAAACAACTCGCTCTGCACAGTGCTCTTACAGCCTACCGGGAACATCTCTTCCAAAGGCCTGTGAAACGCAGTTTCTTTGCAGGCCTGATCTGGCTGAAGTAGGACTTCTGCTCTGGGTGTGCTACATTGCCCTAGAGCTGAAAGGCACAACGTGCAGGCTTCTTTCCAAATGGTGAGTTGGGCCCCACAGCATCTTGCTTCCAGCTCTTTGGGAAGCTAAGAAACAACTCGCTCTGCACAGTGCTGTTACAGCCTACCGGGAACATTTCTTCCAAATGCCTGTGAAACGCAGTTTCTTTGCAGGCCTGATCTGGCTGAAGTAGGACTTCTGCTCTGGGTGTGCTACATTGCCCTAGAGCTGAAAGGCACAACGTGCAGGCTTCTTTCCTAATGGCGAGTTGGGCCCCACAGCATCTTGCTTCCAGCTCTTTGGGAAGCTAAGAAACAACTCGCTCTGCACAGTGCTCTTACAGCCTACCGGGAACATCTCTTCCAAAGGCCTGTGAAACGCAGTTTCTTTGCAGGCCTGATCTGGCTGAAGTAGGACTTCTGCTCTGGGTGTGCTACATTGCCCTAGAGCTGAAAGGCACAACGTGCAGGCTTCTTTCCAAAGGGCGAGTTGGGCCCCACAGCATCTTGCTTCCAGCTCTTTGGGAAGCTAAGAAACAACTCGCTCTGCACAGTGCTCTTACAGCCTACCGGGAACATCTCTTCCAAAGGCCTGTGAAACGCAGTTTCTTTGCAGGCCTGATCTGGCTGAAGTAGGACTTCTGCTCTGGGTGTGCTACTTTGCCCTAGAGCTAAAAGGCACAACGTGCAGGCTTCTTTCCAAAGGGCGAGTTGGGCCCCACAGCATCTTGCTTCCAGCTCTTTGGGAAGCTAAGAAACAACTCGCTCTGCACAGTGCTCTTACAGCCTACCGGGAACATCTCTTCCAAAGGCCTGTGAAACGCAGTTTCTTTGCAGGCCTGATCTGGCTGAAGTAGGACTTCTGCTCTGGGTGTGCTACTTTGCCCTAGAGCTGAAAGGCACAACGTGCAGGCTTCTTTCCAAAGGGCGAGTTGGGCCCCACAGCCTCGTGCTTCCAGCTCTTTGGGAAGCTAAGAAACAACTCGATCTGCACAGTGCTCTTACAGCCTACCGGGAACATCTCTTCCAAAGGCCAGTGAAACGCAGTTTCTTTGCAGGCCTGATCTGGCTGAAGTAGGACTTCTGCTCCGGGTGTGCTACTTTGCCCTAGAGCTGAAAGGCACAACGTGCAGGCTTCTTTCCAAAGGGCGAGTTGGGCCCCACAGCATCTTGCTTCCAGCTCTTTGGGAAGCTAAGAAACAACTCGCTCTGCACAGTGCTCTTACAGCCTACCGGGAACATCTCTTCCAAAGGCCTGTGAAACGCAGTTTCTTTGCAGGCCTGATCTGGCTGAAGTAGGACTTCTGCTCTGGGTGTGCTACTTTGCCCTAGAGCTGAAAGGCACAACGTGCAGGCTTCTTTCCAAAGGGCGAGTTGGGCCCCACAGCATCTTGCTTCCAGCTCTTTGGGAAGCTAAGAAACAACTCGCTCTGCACAGTGCTCTTACAGCCTACCGGGAACATCTCTTCCAAAGGCCTGTGAAACGCAGTTTCTTTGCAGGCCTGATCTGGCTGAAGTAGGACTTCTGCTCTGGGTGTGCTACATTGCCCTAGAGCTGAAAGGCACAACGTGCAGGCTTCTTTCCAAAGGGCGAGTTGGGCCCCACAGCATCTTGCTTCCAGCTCTTTGGGAAGCTAAGAAACAACTCGCTCTGCACAGTGCTCTTACAGCCTACCGGGAACATCTCTTCCAAAGGCCTGTGAAACGCAGTTTCTTTGCAGGCCTGATCTGGCTGAAGTAGGACTTCTGCTCTGGGTGTGCTACTTTGCCCTAGAGCTGAAAGGCACAACGTGCAGGCTTCTTTCCAAAGGGCGAGTTGGGCCCCACAGCATCTTGCTTCCAGCTCTTTGGGAAGCTAAGAAACAACTCGCTCTGCACAGTGCTCTTACAGCCTACCGGGAACATCTCTTCCAAAGGCCTGTGAAACGCAGTTTCTTTGCAGGCCTGATCTGGCTGAAGTAGGACTTCTGCTCTGGGTGTGCTACATTGCCCTAGAGCTGAAAGGCAAAACGTGCAGGCTTCTTTCCAAAGGGCGAGTTCAGCCCCACAGCATCTTGCTTCCACCTCTTTGGGAAGCTAAGAAACAACTCGCTCTGCACAGTGCTCTTACTGCCTACCGGGAACATCTCTTCCAAAGGCCTGTGAAACGCAGTTTCTTTGCAGGCCTGATCTGGCTGAAGTAGGACTTCTGCTCTGGGTGTGCTACATTGCCCTAGAGCAGAAAGGCACAACGTGTAGGCTTCTTTCCAAAGGGCGAGTTGGGCCCCACAGCATCTTGCTTCCAGCTCTTTGGAAAGCTAAGAAACAACTCGCTCTGCACAGAGCTCTTACTGCCTACCGGGAACATCTCTTCCAAAGACCTGTGAAAAGCAGTTTCTTTGCAGGCCTGATCTGGCTGAAGTAGGACTTCTGCTCTGGGTGTGCTACATTGCCCTAGAGCTGAAAGGCACAACGTGCAGGCTTCTTTCCAAAGGGCGATTTGTGCCCCACAGCATCTTGCTTCCAGCTCTTTGGGAAGCTAAGAAACAACTCGCTCTGCACAGTGCTCTTACAGCCTACCGGGAACATCTCTTCCAAAGGCCTCTGAAACGCAGTTTCTTTGCAGGCCTGATCTGGCTGAAGTAGGACGTCTGCTCTGGGTGTGCTACATTGTCCTAGAGCTGAAAGGCACAACGTGCAGGCTTCTTTCCAAAGGGCGAGTTGGGCCCCACAGCATCTTGCTTCCAGCTCTTTGGGAAGCTAAGAAACAACTCGCTCTGCACAGTGCTCTTACAGCCTACCGGGAACATCTCTTCCAAAGGCCTGTGAAACGCAGTTTCTTTGCAGGCCTGATCTGGCTGAAGTAGGACTTCTGCTCTGGGTGTGCTACATTGCCCTAGAGCTGAAAGGCACAACGTGCAGGCTCCTTTCCTAATGGTGAGTTGGGCCCAACAGCATCTTGCTTCCAGCTCTTTGGGAAGCTAAGAAACAACTCGCTCTGCACAGTGCTGTTACAGCCTACCGGGAACATTTCTTCCAAATGCCTGTGAAACGCAGTTTCTTTGCAGGCCTGATCTGGCTGAAGTAGGACTTCTGCTCTGGGTGTGCTACATTGCCCTAGAGCTGAAAGGCACAACGTGCAGGCTTCTTTCCTAATGGTGAGTTGGGCCCAACAGCATCTTGCTTCCAGCTCTTTGGGAAGCTAAGAAACAACTCGCTCTGCACAGTGCTCTTACAGCCTAGCGGGAACATCTCTTCCAAAGGCCTGTGAAACGCAGTTTCTTTGCAGGCCTGATCTGGCTGAAGTAGGACTTCTGCTCTGGGTGTGCTACATTGCCCTAGAGCTGAAAGGCACAACGTGCAGGCTTCTTTCCAAAGGGCGAGTTGGGCCCCACAGCATCTTGCTTCCAGCTCTTTGGGAAGCTAAGAAACAACTCGCTCTGCACAGTGCTCTTACAGCCTACCGGGAACATCTCTTCCAAAGGCCTGTGAAACGCAGTTTCTTTGCAGGCCTGATCTGGCTGAAGTAGGACTTCTGCTCTGGGTGTGCTACTTTGCCCTAGAGCTGAAAGGCACAACGTGCAGGCTTCTTTCCAAAGGGCGAGTTGGGCCCCACAGCATCTTGCTTCCAGCTCTTTGGGAAGCTAAGAAACAACTCGCTCTGCACAGTGCTCTTACAGCCTACTGGGAACATCTCTTCCAAAGGCCTGTGAAACGCAGTTTCTTTGCAGGCCTGATCTGGCTGAAGTAGGACTTCTGCTCTGGGTGTGCTACTTTGCCCTAGAGCTGAAAGGCACAACGTGCAGGCTTCTTTCCAAAGGGCGAGTTGGGCCCCACAGCATCTTGCTTCCAGCTCTTTGGGAAGCTAAGAAACAACTCGCTCTGCACAGTGCTCTTACAGCCTACCGGGAACATCTCTTCCAAAGGCCTGTGAAACGCAGTTTCTTTGCAGGCCTGATCTGGCTGAAGTAGGACTTCTGCTCTGGGTGTGCTACTTTGCCCTAGAGCTGAAAGGCACAACGTGCAGGCTTCTTTCCAAAGGGCGAGTTGGGCCCCACAGCATCTTGCTTCCAGCTCTTTGGGAAGCTAAGAAACAACTCGCTCTGCACAGTGCTCTTACAGCCTACCGGGAACATCTCTTCCAAAGGCCTGTGAAACGCAGTTTCTTTGCAGGCCTGATCTGGCTGAAGTAGGACTTCTGCTCTGGGTGTGCTACTTTGCCCTAGAGCTGAAAGGCACAACGTGCAGGCTTCTTTCCAAAGGGCGAGTTGGGCCCCACAGCATCTTGCTTCCAGCTCTTTGGGAAGCTAAGAAACAACTCGCTCTGCACAGTGCTCTTACAGCCTACCGGGAACATCTCTTCCAAAGGCCTGTGAAACGCAGTTTCTTTGCAGGCCTGATCTGGCTGAAGTAGGACTTCTGCTCTGGGTGTGCTACATTGCCCTAGAGCTGAAAGGCACAACGTGCAGGCTTCTTTCCAAAGGGCGAGTTGGGCCCCACAGCATCTTGCTTCCAGCTCTTTGGGAAGCTAAGAAACAACTCGCTCTGCACAGTGCTCTTACAGCCTACCGGGAACATCTCTTCCAAAGGCCTGTGAAACGCAGTTTCTTTGCAGGCCTGATCTGGCTGAAGTAGGACTTCTGCTCTGGGTGTGCTACTTTGCCCTAGAGCTGAAAGGCACAACGTGCAGGCTTCTTTCCAAAGGGCGAGTTGGGCCCCACAGCATCTTGCTTCCAGCTCTTTGGGAAGCTAAGAAACAACTCGCTCTGCACAGTGCTCTTACAGCCTACCGGGAACATCTCTTCCAAAGGCCTGTGAAACGCAGTTTCTTTGCAGGCCTGATCTGGCTGAAGTAGGACTTCTGCTCTGGGTGTGCTACTTTGCCCTAGAGCTGAAAGGCACAACGTGCAGGCTTCTTTCCAAAGGGCGAGTTGGGCCCCACAGCATCTTGCTTCCAGCTCTTTGGGAAGCTAAGAAACAACTCGCTCTGCACAGTGCTCTTACAGCCTACCGGGAACATCTCTTCCAAAGGCCTGTGAAACGCAGTTTCTTTGCAGGCCTGATCTGGCTGAAGTAGGACTTCTGCTCTGGGTGTGCTACATTGCCCTAGAGCTGAAAGGCACAACGTGCAGGCTTCTTTCCAAAGGGCGAGTTGGGCCCCACAGCATCTTGCTTCCAGCTCTTTGGGAAGCTAAGAAACAACTCGCTCTGCACAGTGCTCTTACAGCCTACCGGGAACATCTCTTCCAAAGGCCTGTGAAACGCAGTTTCTTTGCAGGCCTGATCTGGCTGAAGTAGGACTTCTGCTCTGGGTGTGCTACATTGCCCTAGAGCTGAAAGGCACAACGTGCAGGCTTCTTTCCAAAGGGCGAGTTGGGCCCCACAGCATCTTGCTTCCAGCTCTTTGGGAAGCTAAGAAACAACTCGCTCTGCACAGTGCTCTTACAGCCTACCGGGAACATCTCTTCCAAAGGCCTGTGAAACGCAGTTTCTTTGCAGGCCTGATCTGGCTGAAGTAGGACTTCTGCTCTGGGTGTGCTACATTGCCCTAGAGCTGAAAGGCACAACGTGCAGGCTTCTTTCCAAAGGGCGAGTTGGGCCCCACAGCATCTTGCTTCCAGCTCTTTGGGAAGCTAAGAAACAACTCGCTCTGCACAGTGCTCTTACAGCCTACCGGGAACATCTCTTCCAAAGGCCTGTGAAACGCAGTTTCTTTGCAGGCCTGATCTGGCTGAAGTAGGACTTCTGCTCTGGGTGTGCTACTTTGCCCTAGAGCTGAAAGGCACAACGTGCAGGCTTCTTTCCAAAGGGCGAGTTGGGCCCCACAGCATCTTGCTTCCAGCTCTTTGGGAAGCTAAGAAACAACTCGCTCTGCACAGTGCTCTTACAGCCTACCGGGAACATCTCTTCCAAAGGCCTGTGAAACGCAGTTTCTTTGCAGGCCTGATCTGGCTGAAGTAGGACTTCTGCTCTGGGTGTGCTACTTTGCCCTAGAGCTGAAAGGCACAACGTGCAGGCTTCTTTCCAAAGGGCGAGTTGGGCCCCACAGCATCTTGCTTCCAGCTCTTTGGGAAGCTAAGAAACAACTCGCTCTGCACAGTGCTCTTACAGCCTACCGGGAACATCTCTTCCAAAGGCCTGTGAAACGCAGTTTCTTTGCAGGCCTGATCTGGCTGAAGTAGGACTTCTGCTCTGGGTGTGCTACTTTGCCCTAGAGCTGAAAGGCACAACGTGCAGGCTTCTTTCCAAAGGGCGAGTTGGGCCCCACAGCATCTTGCTTCCAGCTCTTTGGGAAGCTAAGAAACAACTCGCTCTGCACAGTGCTCTTACAGCCTACCGGGAACATCTCTTCCAAAGGCCTGTGAAACGCAGTTTCTTTGCAGGCCTGATCTGGCTGAAGTAGGACTTCTGCTCTGGGTGTGCTACTTTGCCCTAGAGCTGAAAGGCACAACGTGCAGGCTTCTTTCCAAAGGGCGAGTTGGGCCCCACAGCATCTTGCTTCCAGCTCTTTGGGAAGCTAAGAAACAACTCGCTCTGCACAGTGCTCTTACAGCCTACCGGGAACATCTCTTCCAAAGGCCTGTGAAACGCAGTTTCTTTGCAGGCCTGATCTGGCTGAAGTAGGACTTCTGCTCTGGGTGTGCTACTTTGCCCTAGAGCTGAAAGGCACAACGTGCAGGCTTCTTTCCAAAGGGCGAGTTGGGCCCCACAGCATCTTGCTTCCAGCTCTTTGGGAAGCTAAGAAACAACTCGCTCTGCACAGTGCTCTTACAGCCTACCGGGAACATCTCTTCCAAAGGCCTGTGAAACGCAGTTTCTTTGCAGGCCTGATCTGGCTGAAGTAGGACTTCTGCTCTGGGTGTGCTACTTTGCCCTAGAGCTGAAAGGCACAACGTGCAGGCTTCTTTCCAAAGGGCGAGTTGGGCCCCACAGCATCTTGCTTCCAGCTCTTTGGGAAGCTAAGAAACAACTCGCTCTGCACAGTGCTCTTACAGCCTACCGGGAACATCTCTTCCAAAGGCCTGTGAAACGCAGTTTCTTTGCAGGCCTGATCTGGCTGAAGTAGGACTTCTGCTCTGGGTGTGCTACTTTGCCCTAGAGCTGAAAGGCACAACGTGCAGGCTTCTTTCCAAAGGGCGAGTTGGGCCCCACAGCATCTTGCTTCCAGCTCTTTGGGAAGCTAAGAAACAACTCGCTCTGCACAGTGCTCTTACAGCCTACCGGGAACATCTCTTCCAAAGGCCTGTGAAACGCAGTTTCTTTGCAGGCCTGATCTGGCTGAAGTAGGACTTCTGCTCTGGGTGTGCTACTTTGCCCTAGAGCTGAAAGGCACAACGTGCAGGCTTCTTTCCAAAGGGCGAGTTGGGCCCCACAGCATCTTGCTTCCAGCTCTTTGGGAAGCTAAGAAACAACTCGCTCTGCACAGTGCTCTTACAGCCTACCGGGAACATCTCTTCCAAAGGCCTGTGAAACGCAGTTTCTTTGCAGGCCTGATCTGGCTGAAGTAGGACTTCTGCTCTGGGTGTGCTACTTTGCCCTAGAGCTGAAAGGCACAACGTGCAGGCTTCTTTCCAAAGGGCGAGTTGGGCCCCACAGCATCTTGCTTCCAGCTCTTTGGGAAGCTAAGAAACAACTCGCTCTGCACAGTGCTCTTACAGCCTACCGGGAACATCTCTTCCAAAGGCCTGTGAAACGCAGTTTCTTTGCAGGCCTGATCTGGCTGAAGTAGGACTTCTGCTCTGGGTGTGCTACTTTGCCCTAGAGCTGAAAGGCACAACGTGCAGGCTTCTTTCCAAAGGGCGAGTTGGGCCCCACAGCATCTTGCTTCCAGCTCTTTGGGAAGCTAAGAAACAACTCGCTCTGCACAGTGCTCTTACAGCCTACCGGGAACATCTCTTCCAAAGGCCTGTGAAACGCAGTTTCTTTGCAGGCCTGATCTGGCTGAAGTAGGACTTCTGCTCTGGGTGTGCTACTTTGCCCTAGAGCTGAAAGGCACAACGTGCAGGCTTCTTTCCAAAGGGCGAGTTGGGCCCCACAGCATCTTGCTTCCAGCTCTTTGGGAAGCTAAGAAACAACTCGCTCTGCACAGTGCTCTTACAGCCTACCGGGAACATCTCTTCCAAAGGCCTGTGAAACGCAGTTTCTTTGCAGGCCTGATCTGGCTGAAGTAGGACTTCTGCTCTGGGTGTGCTACATTGCCCTAGAGCTGAAAGGCACAACGTGCAGGCTTCTTTCCAAAGGGCGAGTTGGGCCCCACAGCATCTTGCTTCCAGCTCTTTGGGAAGCTAAGAAACAACTCGCTCTGCACAGTGCTCTTACAGCCTACCGGGAACATCTCTTCCAAAGGCCTGTGAAACGCAGTTTCTTTGCAGGCCTGATCTGCCTGAAGTAGAACTTCTGCTCTGGGTGTGCTACATTGCCCTAGAGCTGAAAGGCACAACGTGCAGGCTTCTTTCCAAAGGGCGAGTTGGGCCCCACAGCATCTTGCTTCCAGCTCTTTGGGAAGCTAAGAAACAACTCGCTCTGCACAGTGCTCTTACAGCCTACCGGGAACATCTCTTCCAAAGGCCTGTGAAACGCAGTTTCTTTGCAGGCCTGATCTGGCTGAAGTAGGACTTCTGCTCTGGGTGTGCTACATTGCCCTAGAGCTGAAAGGCACAACGTGCAGGCTTCTTTCCAAAGGGCGATTTGTGCCCCACAGCATCTTGCTTCCAGCTCTTTGGGAAGCTAAGAAACAACTCTCTCTGCACAGTGCTCTTACAGCCTACCGGGAACATCTCTTCCAAAGGCCTGTGAAACGCAGTTTCTTTGCAGGCCTGATCTGGCTGAAGTAGGACTTCTGCTCTGGGTGTGCTACATTGTCCTAGAGCTGAAAGGCACAACGTGCAGGCTTCTTTCCAAAGGGCGAGTTGGGCCCCACAGCATCTTGCTTCCAGCTCTTTGGGAAGCTAAGAAACAACTCGCTCTGCACAGTGCTCTTACAGCCTACCGGGAACATCTCTTCCAAAGGCCTGTGAAACGCAGTTTCTTTGCAGGCCTGATCTGGCTGAAGTAGGACTTCTGCTCTGGGTGTGCTACATTGCCCTAGAGCTGAAAGGCACAACGTGCAGGCTCCTTTCCTAATGGTGAGTTGGGCCCAACAGCATCTTGCATCCAGCTCTTTGGGAAGCTAAGAAACAACTCGCTCTGCACAGTGCTCGTTACAGCCTACCGGGAACATTTCTTCCAAATGCCTGTGAAACGCAGTTTCTTTGCAGGCCTGATCTGGCTGAAGTAGGACTTCTGCTCTGGGTGTGACACATTGCCCTAGAGCTGAAAGGCACAAGGTGCAGGCTTCTTTCCTAATGGTGAGTTGGGCCCAACAGCATCTTGCTTCCAGCTCTTTGGGAAGCTAAGAAACAACTCGCTCTGCACAGTGCTCTTACAGCCTACTGGGAACATCTCTTCCAAAGGCCTGTGAAACGCAGTTTCTTTGCAGGCCTGATCTGGCTGAAGTAGGACTTCTGCTCTGGGTGTGCTACATTGCCCTAGAGCTGAAAGGCACAACGTGCAGGCTTCTTTCCAAAGGGCGAGTTGGGCCCCACAGCATCTTGCTTCCAGCTCTTTGGGAAGCTAAGAAACAACTCGCTCTGCACAGTGCTCTTACAGCCTACCGGGAACATCTCTTCCAAAGGCCTGTGAAACGCAGTTTCTTTGCAGGCCTGATCTGGCTGAAGTAGGACTTCTGCTCTGGGTGTGCTACATTGCCCTAGAGCTGAAAGGCACAGGTGCAGGCTTCTTTCCAAAGGGCGAGTTGGGCCCCACAGCATCTTGCTTCCAGCTCTTTTGGAAGCTAAGAAACAACTCGCTCTGCACAGTGCTCTTACAGCCTAGTGGGAACATGTCTTCCAAAGGCCTGTGAAACGCAGTTTCTTTGCAGGCCTGATCTGGCTGAAGTAGGACTTCTGCTCTGGGTGTGCTACTTTGCCCTAGAGCTGAAAGGCACAACGTGCAGGCTTCTTTCCAAAGGGCGAGTTGGGCCCCACAGCGTCTTGCTTCCAGCTCTTTGGGAAGCTAAGAAACAACTCGCTCTGCACAGTGCTCTTACAGCCTACCGGGAACATCTCTTCCAAAGGCCTGTGAAACGCAGTTTCTTTGCAGGCCTGATCTGGCTGAAGTAGGACTTCTGCTCTGGGTGTGCTACTTTGCCCTAGAGCTGAAAGGCACAACGTGCAGGCTTCTTTCCAAAGGGCGAGTTGGGCCCCACAGCATCTTGCTTCCAGCTCTTTGGGAAGCTAAGAAACAACTCGCTCTGCACAGTGCTCTTACAGCCTACTGGGAACATCTCTTCCAAAGGCCTGTGAAACGCAGTTTCTTTGCAGGCCTGATCTGGCTGAAGTAGGACTTCTGCTCTGGGTGTGCTACTTTGCCCTAGAGCTGAAAGGCACAACGTGCAGGCTTCTTTCCAAAGGGCGAGTTGGGCCCCACAGCATCTTGCTTCCAGCTCTTTGGGAAGCTAAGAAACAACTCGCTCTGCACAGTGCTCTTACAGCCTACCGGGAACATCTCTTCCAAAGGCCTGTGAAACGCAGTTTCTTTGCAGGCCTGATCTGGCTGAAGTAGGACTTCTGCTCTGGGTGTGCTACATTGCCCTAGAGCTGAAAGGCACAACGTGCAGGCTTCTTTCCAAAGGGCGAGTTGGGCCCCACAGCATCTTGCTTCCAGCTCTTTGGGAAGCTAAGAAACAACTCGCTCTGCACAGTGCTCTTACAGCCTACCGGGAACATCTCTTCCAAAGGCCTGTGAAACGCAGTTTCTTTGCAGGCCTGATCTGGCTGAAGTAGGACTTCTGCTCTGGGTGTGCTACATTGCCCTAGAGCTGAAAGGCACAACGTGCAGGCTTCTTTCCAAAGGGCGAGTTGGGCCCCACAGCATCTTGCTTCCAGCTCTTTGGGAAGCTAAGAAACAACTCGCTCTGCACAGTGCTCTTACAGCCTACCGGGAACATCTCTTCCAAAGGCCTGTGAAACGCAGTTTCTTTGCAGGCCTGATCTGCCTGAAGTAGAACTTCTGCTCTGAGTGTGCTACATTGCCCTAGAGCTGAAAGGCACAACGTGCAGGCTTCTTTCCAAAGGGCGAGTTGGGCCCCACAGCATCTTGCTTCCAGCTCTTTGGGAAGCTAAGAAACAACTCGCTCTGCACAGTGCTCTTACAGCCTACCGGGAACATCTCTTCCAAAGGCCTGTGAAACGCAGTTTCTTTGCAGGCCTGATCTGGCTGAAGTAGGACTCCTGCTCTGGGTGTGCTACATTGCCCTAGAGCAGAAAGGCACAACGTGCAGTCTTCTTTCCAAAGGGCGAGTTGGGCCCCACAGCATCTTGCTTCCAGCTCTTTGGGAAGCTAAGAAACAACTCGCTCTGCACAGTGCTCTTACAGCCTACTGGGAACATCTCTTCCAAAGGCCTGTGAAACGCAGTTTCTTTGCAGGCCTGATCTGGCTGAAGTAGAACTTCTGCTCTGGGTGTGCTACATTGCCCTAGAGCTGAAAGGCACAACGTGCAGGCTTCTTTCCAAAGGGCGAGTTGGGCCCCACAGCATCTTGCTTCCAGCTCTTTGGGAAGCTAAGAAACAACTCGCTCTGCACAGTGCTCTTACAGCCTACCGGGAACATCTCTTCCAAAGGCCTGTGAAACGCAGTTTCTTTGCAGGCCTGATCTGGCTGAAGTAGGACTTCTGCTCTGGGTGTGCTACATTGCCCTAGAGCTGAAAGGCACAACGTGCAGGCTTCTTTCCTAAGGGTGAGTTGGGCCCCACAGCATCTTGCTTCCAGCTCTTTGGGAAGCTAAGAAACAACTCGCTCTGCACAGTGCTCTTACAGCCTACCGGGAACATCTCTTCCAAAGGCCTGTGAAACGCAGTTTCTTTGCAGGCCTGATCTGGCTGAAGTAGGACTTCTGCTCTGGGTGTGCTACATTGCCCTAGAGCTGAAAGGCACAACGTGCAGGCTTCTTTCCTAAGGGCGAGTTGGGCCCCACAGCATCTTGCTTCCAGCTCTTTGGGAAGCTAAGAAACAACTCGCTCTGCACAGTGCTCTTACAGCCTACCGGGAACATCTCTTCCAAAGGCCTGTGAAACGCAGTTTCTTTGCAGGCCTGATCTGGCTGAAGTAGGACTTCTGCTCTGGGTGTGCTACATTGCCCTAGAGCTGAAAGGCACAAGTGCAGGCTTCTTTCCAAAGGGCGAGTTGGGCCCCACAGCATCTTGCTTCCAGCTCTTTGGGAAGCTAAGAAACAACTCGCTCTGCACAGTGCTCTTACAGCCTAGTGGGAACATCTCTTCCAAAGGCCTGTGAAACGCAGTTTCTTTGCAGGCCTGATCTGGCTGAAGTAGGACTTCTGCTCTGGGTGTGCTACTTTGCCCTAGAGCTGAAAGGCACAACGTGCAGGCTTCTTTCCAAAGGGCGAGTTGGGCCCCACAGCATCTTGCTTCCAGCTCTTTGGGAAGCTAAGAAACAACTCGCTCTGCACAGTGCTCTTACAGCCTACCGGGAACATCTCTTCCAAAGGCCTGTGAAACGCAGTTTCTTTGCAGGCCTGATCTGGCTGAAGTAGGACTTCTGCTCTGGGTGTGCTACTTTGCCCTAGAGCTGAAAGGCACAACGTGCAGGCTTCTTTCCAAAGGGCGAGTTGGGCCCCACAGCATCTTGCTTCCAGCTCTTTGGGAAGCTAAGAAACAACTCGCTCTGCACAGTGCTCTTACAGCCTACCGGGAACATCTCTTCCAAAGGCCTGTGAAACGCAGTTTCTTTGCAGGCCTGATCTGGCTGAAGTAGGACTTCTGCTCTGGGTGTGCTACTTTGCCCTAGAGCTGAAA
This sequence comes from Equus przewalskii, assembly GCF_037783145.1. Lineage (NCBI taxonomy): Eukaryota > Metazoa > Chordata > Mammalia > Perissodactyla > Equidae > Equus > Equus przewalskii. Next base: position 6,465 of record NW_027228705.1, on the reverse strand, counting down.
GGCACAACGTGCAGGCTTCTTTCCAAAGGGCGAGTTGGGCCCCACAGCATCTTGCTTCCAGCTCTTTGGGAAGCTAAGAAACAACTCGCTCTGCACAGTGCTCTTACAGCCTACCGGGAACATCTCTTCCAAAGGCCTGTGAAACGCAGTTTCTTTGCAGGCCTGATCTGGCTGAAGTAGGACTTCTGCTCTGGGTGTGCTACTTTGCCCTAGAGCTGAAAGGCACAACGTGCAGGCTTCTTTCCAAAGGGCGAGTTGGGCCCCACAGCATCTTGCTTCCAGCTCTTTGGGAAGCTAAGAAACAACTCGCTCTGCACAGTGCTCTTACAGCCTACCGGGAACATCTCTTCCAAAGGCCTGTGAAACGCAGTTTCTTTGCAGGCCTGATCTGGCTGAAGTAGGACTTCTGCTCTGGGTGTGCTACATTGCCCTAGAGCTGAAAGGCACAACGTGCAGGCTTCTTTCCAAAGGGCGAGTTGGGCCCCACAGCATCTTGCTTCCAGCTCTTTGGGAAGCTAAGAAACAACTCGCTCTGCACAGTGCTCTTACAGCCTACCGGGAACATCTCTTCCAAAGGCCTGTGAAACGCAGTTTCTTTGCAGGCCTGATCTGGCTGAAGTAGGACTTCTGCTCTGGGTGTGCTACATTGCCCTAGAGCTGAAAGGCACAACGTGCAGGCTTCTTTCCAAAGGGCGAGTTGGGCCCCACAGCATCTTGCTTCCAGCTCTTTGGGAAGCTAAGAAACAACTCGCTCTGCACAGTGCTCTTACAGCCTACCGGGAACATCTCTTCCAAAGGCCTGTGAAACGCAGTTTCTTTGCAGGCCTGATCTGGCTGAAGTAGGACTCCTGCTCTGGGTGTGCTACATTGCCCTAGAGCAGAAAGGCACAACGTGCAGGCTTCTTTCCAAAGGGCGAGTTGGGCCCCACAGCATCTTGCTTCCAGCTCTTTGGGAAGCTAAGAAACAACTCGCTCTGCACAGTGCTCTTACAGCCTAGTGGGAACATCTCTTCCAAAGGCCTGTGAAACGCAGTTTCTTTGCAGGCCTGATCTGGCTGAAGTAGAACTTCTGCTCTGGGTGTGCGGCATTGCCCTAGAGCTGAAAGGCACAACGTGACGGCTTATTTCCAAAGGGCGAGTTGGGCCCCACAGCATCTTGCTTCCAGCTCTTTGGGAAGCTAAGAAACAACTCGCTCTGCACAGTGCTCTTACAGCCTACCGGGAACAACTCTTCCAAAGGCATGTGAAACGCAGTTTCTTTGCAGGCCTGATCTGGCTGAAGTAGGACTTCTGCTCTGGGTGTGCTACATTGCCCTAGAGCTGAAAGGCACAACGTGCAGGCTTCTTTCCTAAGGGTGAGTTGGGCCCCACAGCCTCTTGCTTCCAGCTCTTTGGGAAGCTAAGAAACAACTCGCTCTGCACAGTGCTCTTACAGCCTACCGGGAACATCTCTTCCAAAGGCCTGTGAAACGCAGTTTCTTAGCAGGCCTGATCTGGCTGAAGTAGGACTTCTGCTCTGGGTGTGCTACATTGCCCTAGAGCTGAAAGGCACAACGTGCAGGCTCCTTTCCTAATGGTGAGTTGGGCCCAACAGCATCTTGCTTCCAGCTCTTTGGGAAGCTAAGAAACAACTCGCTCTGCACAGTGCTGTTACAGCCTACCGGGAACATTTCTTCCAAATGCCTGTGAAACGCAGTTTCTTTGCAGGCCTGATCTGGCTGAAGTAGGACTTCTGCTCTGGGTGTGCTACATTGCCCTAGAGCTGAAAGGCACAAGGTGCAGGCTTCTCTCCTAATGCTGAGTTGGGCCCAACAGCATCTTGCTTCCAGCTCTTTGGGAAGCTAAGAAACAACTCGCTCTGCACAGTGCTCTTACAGCCTACCGGGAACATCTCTTCCAAAGGCCTGTGAAACGCAGTTTCTTTGCAGGCCTGTTCTGGCTGAAGTAGGACTTCGGCTCTGGGTGTGCTACATTGCCCTAGAGCTGAAAGGCACAACGTGCAGGCTTCTTTCCAAAGGGCGAGTTGGGCCCCACAGCATCTTGCTTCCAGCTCTTTGGGAAGCTAAGAAACAACTCGCTCTGCACAGTGCTCTTACAGCCTACCGGGAACATCTCTTCCAAAGGCCTGTGAAACGCAGTTTCTTTGCAGGCCTGATCTGGCTGAAGTAGAACTTCTGCTCTGGGTGTGCTACATTGCCCTAGAGCTGAAAGGCACAACGTGCAGGCTTCTTTCCAAAGGGCGAGTTGGGCCCCACAGCATCTTGCTTCCAGCTCTTTGGGAAGCTAAGAAACAACTCGCTCTGCACAGTGCTCTTACAGCCTACCGGGAACATCTCTTCCAAAGGCATGTGAAACGCAGTTTCTTTGCAGGCCTGATCTGGCTGAAGTAGGACTTCTGCTCTGGGTGTGCTACATTGCCCTAGAGCTGAAAGGCACAACGTGCAGGCTTCTTTACTAAGGGTGAGTTGGGCCCCACAGCATCTTGCTTCCAGCTCTTTGGGAAGCTAAGAAACAACTCGCTCTGCACAGTGCTCTTACAGCCTACCGGGAACATCTCTTCCAAAGGCCTGTGAAACGCAGTTTCTTTGCAGGCCTGATCTGGCTGAAGTAGGACTTCTGCTCTGGGTGTGCTACTTTGCCCTAGAGCTGAAAGGCACAACGTGCAGGCTTCTTTCCAAAGGGCGAGTTGGGCCCCACAGCATCTTGCTTCCAGCTCTTTGGGAAGCTAAGAAACAACTCGCTCTGCACAGTGCTCTTACAGCCTACCGGGAACATCTCTTCCAAAGGCCTGTGAAACGCAGTTTCTTTGCAGGCCTGATCTGGCTGAAGTAGGACTTCTGCTCTGGGTGTGCTACATTGCCCTAGAGCTGAAAGGCACAACGTGCAGGCTTCTTTCCAAAGGGCGAGTTGGGCCCCACAGCATCTTGCTTCCAGCTCTTTGGGAAGCTAAGAAACAACTCGCTCTGCACAGTGCTCTTACAGCCTACCGGGAACATCTCTTCCAAAGGCCTGTGAAACGCAGTTTCTTTGCAGGCCTGATCTGGCTGAAGTAGGACTTCTGCTCTGGGTGTGCTACATTGCCCTAGAGCTGAAAGGCACAACGTGCAGGCTTCTTTCCAAAGGGCGAGTTGGGCCCCACAGCATCTTGCTTCCAGCTCTTTGGGAAGCTAAGAAACAACTCGCTCTGCACAGTGCTCTTACAGCCTACCGGGAACATCTCTTCCAAAGGCCTGTGAAACGCAGTTTCTTTGCAGGCCTGATCTGGCTGAAGTAGGACTTCTGCTCTGGGTGTGCTACATTGCCCTAGAGCTGAAAGGCACAACGTGCAGGCTTCTTTCCAAAGGGCGAGTTGGGCCCCACAGCATCTTGCTTCCAGCTCTTTGGGAAGCTAAGAAACAACTCGCTCTGCACAGTGCTCTTACAGCCTACCGGGAACATCTCTTCCAAAGGCCTGTGAAACGCAGTTTCTTTGCAGGCCTGATCTGGCTGAAGTAGGACTTCTGCTCTGGGTGTGCTACATTGCCCTAGAGCTGAAAGGCACAACGTGCAGGCTTCTTTCCAAAGGGCGAGTTGGGCCCCACAGCATCTTGCTTCCAGCTCTTTGGGAAGCTAAGAAACAACTCGCTCTGCACAGTGCTCTTACAGCCTACCGGGAACATCTCTTCCAAAGGCCTGTGAAACGCAGTTTCTTTGCAGGCCTGATCTGGCTGAAGTAGGACTTCTGCTCTGGGTGTGCTACATTGCCCTAGAGCTGAAAGGCACAACGTGCAGGCTTCTTTCCAAAGGGCGAGTTGGGCCCCACAGCATCTTGCTTCCAGCTCTTTGGGAAGCTAAGAAACAACTCGCTCTGCACAGTGCTCTTACAGCCTACCGGGAACATCTCTTCCAAAGGCCTGTGAAACGCAGTTTCTTTGCAGGCCTGATCTGGCTGAAGTAGGACTTCTGCTCTGGGTGTGCTACATTGCCCTAGAGCTGAAAGGCACAACGTGCAGGCTTCTTTCCAAAGGGCGAGTTGGGCCCCACAGCATCTTGCTTCCAGCTCTTTGGGAAGCTAAGAAACAACTCGCTCTGCACAGTGCTCTTACAGCCTACCGGGAACATCTCTTCCAAAGGCCTGTGAAACGCAGTTTCTTTGCAGGCCTGATCTGGCTGAAGTAGGACTTCTGCTCTGGGTGTGCTACATTGCCCTAGAGCTGAAAGGCACAACGTGCAGGCTTCTTTCCAAAGGGCGAGTTGGGCCCCACAGCATCTTGCTTCCAGCTCTTTGGGAAGCTAAGAAACAACTCGCTCTGCACAGTGCTCTTACAGCCTAGTGGGAACATCTCTTCCAAAGGCCTGTGAAACGCAGTTTCTTTGCAGGCCTGATCTGGCTGAAGTAGGACTTCTGCTCTGGGTGTGCTACTTTGCCCTAGAGCTGAAAGGCACAACGTGCAGGCTTCTTTCCAAAGGGCGAGTTGGGCCCCACAGCATCTTGCTTCCAGCTCTTTGGGAAGCTAAGAAACAACTCGCTCTGCACAGTGCTCTTACAGCCTACCGGGAACATCTCTTCCAAAGGCCTGTGAAACGCAGTTTCTTTGCAGGCCTGATCTGGCTGAAGTAGGACTTCTGCTCTGGGTGTGCTACTTTGCCCTAGAGCTGAAAGGCACAACGTGCAGGCTTCTTTCCAAAGGGCGAGTTGGGCCCCACAGCATCTTGCTTCCAGCTCTTTGGGAAGCTAAGAAACAACTCGCTCTGCACAGTGCTCTTACAGCCTACCGGGAACATCTCTTCCAAAGGCCTGTGAAACGCAGTTTCTTTGCAGGCCTGATCTGGCTGAAGTAGGACTTCTGCTCTGGGTGTGCTACATTGCCCTAGAGCTGAAAGGCACAACGTGCAGGCTTCTTTCCAAAGGGCGAGTTGGGCCCCACAGCATCTTGCTTCCAGCTCTTTGGGAAGCTAAGAAACAACTCGCTCTGCACAGTGCTCTTACAGCCTACCGGGAACATCTCTTCCAAAGGCCTGTGAAACGCAGTTTCTTTGCAGGCCTGATCTGGCTGAAGTAGGACTTCTGCTCTGGGTGTGCTACATTGCCCTAGAGCTGAAAGGCACAACGTGCAGGCTTCTTTCCAAAGGGCGAGTTGGGCCCCACAGCATCTTGCTTCCAGCTCTTTGGGAAGCTAAGAAACAACTCGCTCTGCACAGTGCTCTTACAGCCTACCGGGAACATCTCTTCCAAAGGCCTGTGAAACGCAGTTTCTTTGCAGGCCTGATCTGGCTGAAGTAGGACTTCTGCTCTGGGTGTGCTACATTGCCCTAGAGCTGAAAGGCACAACGTGCAGGCTTCTTTCCAAAGGGAGAGTTGGGCCCCACAGCATCTTGCTTCCAGCTCTTTGGGAAGCTAAGAAACAACTCGCTCTGCACAGTGCTCTTACAGCCTACCGGGAACATCTCTTCCAAAGGCCTGTGAAACGCAGTTTCTTTGCAGGCCTGATCTGGCTGAAGTAGGACTTCTGCTCTGGGTGTGCTACATTGCCCTAGAGCTGAAAGGCACAACGTGCAGGCTTCTTTCCAAAGGGCGAGTTGGGCCCCACAGCATCTTGCTTCCAGCTCTTTGGGAAGCTAAGAAACAACTCGCTCTGCACAGTGCTCTTACAGCCTAGTGGGAACATCTCTTCCAAAGGCCTGTGAAACGCAGTTTCTTTGCAGGCCTGATCTGGCTGAAGTAGGACTTCTGCTCTGGGTGTGCTACTTTGCCCTAGAGCTGAAAGGCACAACGTGCAGGCTTCTTTCCAAAGGGCGAGTTGGGCCCCACAGCATCTTGCTTCCAGCTCTTTGGGAAGCTAAGAAACAACTCGCTCTGCACAGTGCTCTTACAGCCTACCGGGAACATCTCTTCCAAAGGCCTGTGAAACGCAGTTTCTTTGCAGGCCTGATCTGGCTGAAGTAGGACTTCTGCTCTGGGTGTGCTACTTTGCCCTAGAGCTGAAAGGCACAACGTGCAGGCTTCTTTCCAAAGGGCGAGTTGGGCCCCACAGCATCTTGCTTCCAGCTCTTTGGGAAGCTAAGAAACAACTCGCTCTGCACAGTGCTCTTACAGCCTACCGGGAACATCTCTTCCAAAGGCCTGTGAAACGCAGTTTCTTTGCAGGCCTGATCTGGCTGAAGTAGGACTTCTGCTCTGGGTGTGCTACATTGCCCTAGAGCTGAAAGGCACAACGTGCAGGCTTCTTTCCAAAGGGCGAGTTGGGCCCCACAGCATCTTGCTTCCAGCTCTTTGGGAAGCTAAGAAACAACTCGCTCTGCACAGTGCTCTTACAGCCTACCGGGAACATCTCTTCCAAAGGCCTGTGAAACGCAGTTTCTTTGCAGGCCTGATCTGGCTGAAGTAGGACTTCTGCTCTGGGTGTGCTACATTGCCCTAGAGCTGAAAGGCACAACGTGCAGGCTTCTTTCCAAAGGGTGAGTTGGGCCCCACAGCATCTTGCT
>NW_027228704.1:0-15546 GCF_037783145.1 Equus przewalskii | reverse complement strand
TCCGGAATCACCTGTTGGGCATGCCTGAACCACCTCTCAGATATGCCAGAACCACGTGCCAATGACCCCGGAAGCACCTGCCGAGCACGCCGGAACCACCTGCTCGACTCGCCAGAACCACCTGCTGGAGACTCAAAAATCACCTGCCGGCTACGCCACAACCAGTTGGGGAACACTTCGGAATCACCTGCCGGGCTTGCTGGAACCACCTGCCGGTCATGCCAAAATCACCTGCCAACTACGCCAGTACCACTTGGCGGACACTGTGGAAACACCTGTCGGGCCGGCCGGAACCACATCTCAGACGTGCCAGAACCATGTGCATGAGATGCTGGAACCACACCCCGAACAGACGGAAAACACCTGCCAGACCCGTCTGAACAACCTGCCGAGCACGCCGGAGCCACCTGCTCGACTCGCCGCAACCACCTACCTGACATGCCCAAATCACCAGCCGGGTATGCCAGAACCACTTGGCGGACACTCCGGAATCATCTGCCGGACATGCCGGAACCAGCTCTCAGACACACCAGAACCACGTGCCGGAGACGCCGGAAGCACCTGCCGAGCATGCCGGAGCCACCTGCTCGACTCGCCAGAAACACCTGCCGGACACGCCAAAATCACCTGCCGGGTACGCCAGAACCACCTGGCGGACACTCCGAAATCACCTGTCGCGCATGCCGGAACCACCTCTCAGACGTGCCGGAAGCACGTGCCGGACACGCCGGAATCACCTACCGGACAGACCGGAACCACCTGCCGAGCACGCCGGAGCCACCTGTTCGACTCGCTGGAACCACCTGCCGGACAGGCCAATATGAACTGCGGGCTATGCCAGAACCACCTGGGGGACGGTCCGGAATCACCTGCCAGCCATGGCGGAACCACCTCTCAGACGTACCAGAACCACCTGCCGGAGAAGCTGGAAACACGTCCTGGACAGTCTGGAACCACCTGCCGGCCAAGCCTGAACCACCTGCCAAGCACAACGGAACAACCTGCCAGACACGCCAAAATCACCTGCGTGTTATGCCAGAACCACTTGGAGGACTCTCTGGGATGACCTGCCGGGCATGCCGGAACCACCTCTCAGACGTGCCAGAACCATGTGGCGGACAGTCCGGAATCACCTGTTGGGCATGCGCAACCACCTCTGAGACGTACCAGAACCACATGCCGTGCAGGCTGGAACCACCTACCGGACAGACCGGAATCACCTTTCGGGCATGCCGGAACCACCTGTCAGATGTGCCAGAAACACGTGCCGGAGACGCCGGAAGCACCTGCCAAGCACGTTGGAACCACCTGCTCAACTCGCCTGAACCACCTGCCGGACATGCCAAAATCACCTGCCGACTATGCCAGAACCACTTGGCGAACACTCCGGAATCACTTGCCGGGCATGCAGGAACCACCTCTCAGACATGCCAGAACCCCGTGCCAATGACCCCGGAAGCACCAGCCGAGCACGCCGGAACCACCTGCTCGACTCGCCAGAACCACCTGCCGATCACGCAAAAATCACCTGCCGGCTACGCCACAACCAGTTGGTGAACACTTTGGAATCACCTGCCAGGCTTGCTGGAACCACCTGCCGGTCAATCCAATATCACCTGCCAACTATGCCAGAACCGCTTGGCGGACACTGCGGAAACACCAGTCGGGCCGGCCGGAACCAGATCTCAGACGTGCCAGAAATGTGTTCAGGAGATGCTGGAACCACACGCCGAACAGACGGATACCACCTGCCAGAACCGCCTGAACCACCTTCTGAGCACGCCGGAACCACCTGCTCGACTCACCGGTACCACCTCACTGACACGCCAAAATCACCTGCTGGGTATGCCAGAACCACTTGGCGGACACTCCGGAATCATCTGCCGGACATGCCGGAACCAGCTGTCAGACACACCAGAACCAAGTGCCGGAGACGCCGGAAGCACCTGCCGAGCATGCCGGAGCCACCTGCTCGACTCGCCAGAAACACCTGCCGGACACGCCAAAATCACCTGCCGGGTATGCCAGAACCACCTGGCGGACACTAAGGAATCACCTGCCGCGCATGCCGGAACCACCTCTCAGGTGTGCCGGAAGCACGTGCCAGACACGCCGGAAACACATACCGGACAGACCGGAACCACCTGCCAAGAACGCCGGAGCCACCTGTTGGACTCGCTGGAACCACCTGCCCGACAGGCCAATATCAACTGCTGGCTATGCCAGAACCACCTGGGGGACAGTCCGGGATCACCTGCCAGCCATGGCGGAACCACCTCTCAGACGTACCAGAACCACCTGCCGGAGAAGCTGGAAACACGTCCTGGACAGACTGGAACCACGTGACGGCCATGCCTGAACCACCTGCCGAGCACGGCGGAACCACCTGCCCGACACGCCAAAATCACCTGCGGGCTACGCCAGAACCACTTGGCCGACTCTCCGAAATGACCTGCCGGGCATGTTGGAACCACCTCTCAGACGTGCCAGAAGCACGTGGCGGACAGTCCGGAATCACCTGTTGGGCATACGCAACCACCTCTGAGACGTACCAGAACCACGTGCCGTGCAGGCCGGAACCACCTACCGGACAGACCGGAATCAACTTTTGGGCATGCCGGAACCACCAGTCAGATGTGCCAGAAACACGTGCCGGAGACGCCGGAAGCACCTGCCGAGCACGTCGCAACCACCTGCTCAACTCGCCTGAACCACCTGCCGGACACGCCAAAATCACCTGCCCGCTACACCAGCACCACTTCGGGGACAAGCCAGAATCACGTGAGGGGCATGCCGGCACAGCCTCTCAGACTGAACCTCGTGCCGGACACCACAGAACCACCTGCCGGACAGACCGGAACCACCTGCCGGACACGCCGGAACCACCGGCTCGACCCGCCGGAACGACCGCTGGACATGCAAAATCACCTGCCGGCTACGCCGGAAACACTTGGCGAACACTCCGGAATCACCTGCCGGGCATGCCTGAACCACCTCTCAGATATGCCAGAACCACGTGCCAATGACCCCGGAAGCACCTGCCGAGCACGCCGGAACCACCTGCTCGACTCGCCAGAACCACCTGCTGGAGACTCAAAAATCACCTGCCGGCTACGCCACAACCAGTTGGGGAACACTTCGGAATCACCTGCCGGGCTTGCTGGAACCACCTGCCGGTCATGCCAAAATCACCTGCCAACTACGCCAGTACCACTTGGCGGACACTGCGGAAACACCTGTCGGGCCAGCCGGAACCACATCTCAGACGTGCCAGAACCATGTGCATGAGATGCTGGAACCACACCCCGAACAGACGGAAAACACCTGCCAGACCCGTCTGAACAACCTGCCGAGCACGCCGGAGCCACCTGCTCGACTCGCCGCAACCACCTACCTGACATGCCCAAATCACCAGCCGGGTATGCCAGAACCACTTGGCGGACACTCCGGAATCATCTGCCGGACATGCCGGAACCAGCTCTCAGACACACCAGAACCACGTGCCGGAGACGCCGGAAGCACCTGCCGAGCATGCCGGAGCCACCTGCTCGACTCGCCAGAAACACCTGCCGGACACGCCAAAATCACCTGCCGGGTACGCCAGAACCACCTGGCGGACACTCCGAAATCACCTGTCGCGCATGCCGGAACCACCTCTCAGACGTGCCGGAAGCACGTGCCGGACACGCCGGAATCACCTACCGGACAGACCGGAACCACCTGCCGAGCACGCCGGAGCCACCTGTTCGACTCGCTGGAACCACCTGCCGGACAGGCCAATATGAACTGCGGGCTATGCCAGAACCACCTGGGGGACGGTCCGGAATCACCTGCCAGCCATGGCGGAACCACCTCTCAGACGTACCAGAACCACCTGCCAGAGAAGCTGGAAACACGTCCTGGACAGTCTGGAACCACCTGCCGGCCAAGCCTGAACCACCTGCCAAGCACAACGGAACAACCTGCCAGACACGCCAAAATCACCTGCGTGTTATGCCAGAACCACTTGGAGGACTCTCTGGGATGACCTGCCGGGCATGCCGGAACCACCTCTCAGACGTGCCAGAACCATGTGGCGGACAGTCCGGAATCACCTGTTGGGCATGCGCAACCACCTCTGAGACGTACCAGAACCACATGCCGTGCAGGCTGGAACCACCTACCGGACAGACCGGAATCACCTTTCGGGCATGCCGGAACCACCTGTCAGATGTGCCAGAAACACGTGCCGGAGACGCCGGAAGCACCTGCCAAGCACGTTGGAACCACCTGCTCAACTCGCCTGAACCACCTGCCGGACATGCCAAAATCACCTGCCGACTATGCCAGAACCACTTGGCGAACACTCCGGAATCACTTGCCGGGCATGCAGGAACCACCTCTCAGACATGCCAGAACCCCGTGCCAATGACCCCGGAAGCACCAGCCGAGCACGCCGGAACCACCTGCTCGACTCGCCAGAACCACCTGCCGATCACGCAAAAATCACCTGCCGGCTACGCCACAACCAGTTGGTGAACACTTTGGAATCACCTGCCAGGCTTGCTGGAACCACCTGCCGGTCAATCCAATATCACCTGCCAACTATGCCAGAACCGCTTGGCGGACACTGCGGAAACACCAGTCGGGCCGGCCGGAACCAGATCTCAGACGTGCCAGAAATGTGTTCAGGAGATGCTGGAACCACACGCCGAACAGACGGATACCACCTGCCAGAACCGCCTGAACCACCTTCTGAGCACGCCGGAACCACCTGCTCGACTCACCGGTACCACCTCACTGACACGCCAAAATCACCTGCTGGGTATGCCAGAACCACTTGGCGGACACTCCGGAATCATCTGCCGGACATGCCGGAACCAGCTCTCAGACACACCAGAACCAAGTGCCGGAGACGCCGGAAGCACCTGCCGAGCATGCCGGAGCCACCTGCTCGACTCGCCAGAAACACCTGCCGGACACGCCAAAATCACCTGCCGGGTATGCCAGAACCACCTGGCGGACACTAAGGAATCACCTGCCGCGCATGCCGGAACCACCTCTCAGGTGTGCCGGAAGCACGTGCCAGACACGCCGGAAACACATACCGGACAGACCGGAACCACCTGCCAAGAACGCCGGAGCCACCTGTTGGACTCGCTGGAACCACCTGCCCGACAGGCCAATATCAACTGCTGGCTATGCCAGAACCACCTGGGGGACAGTCCGGGATCACCTGCCAGCCATGGCGGAACCACCTCTCAGACGTACCAGAACCACCTGCCGGAGAAGCTGGAAACACGTCCTGGACAGACTGGAACCACGTGACGGCCATGCCTGAACCACCTGCCGAGCATGGCGGAACCACCTGCCCGACACGCCAAAATCACCTGCGGGCTACGCCAGAACCACTTGGCCGACTCTCCAAAATGACCTGCCGGGCATGTTGGAACCACCTCTCAGACGTGCCAGAAGCACGTGGCGGACAGTCCGGAATCACTTGTTGGGCATACGCAACCACCTCTGAGACGTACCAGAACCACGTGCCGTGCAGGCCGGAACCACCTACCGGACAGACCGGAATCAACTTTTGGGCATGCCGGAACCACCAGTCAGACGTGCCAGAAACACGTGCCGGAGACGCCGGAAGCACCTGCCGAGCACGTCGCAACCACCTGCTCAACTCGCCTGAACCACCTGCCGGACACGCCAAAATCACCTGCCTGCTACACCAGAAGCACTTGGCAGACAAGCCGGAATCACGTGAAGGGCATGCCGTCACAATCTCTCAGACGTGCCAGAAGCACGTGCCGGACACCCCAGAACACCCTGCCGGACAGACCGGAACCACCTGCCGGACACGCCGGAACCACCGGCGCGACTCGCCGGAACCACCCCCGGACATGCAAAATCACCTGCCGGCTACGCCAGAAACACTTGGCGAACACACCGGAATCACCTGCCAGGCATGTCGGAAGCACCTCTCAGACATGTCAGAACCACGTGCCAAGGACACCGGAAGCACCTGCCGAGCACGCCGGAACCACCTGCTCGACTCGCCAGAACCACCTGCCGCACACGCCAAAATCACCTGCCAGGTATGCCAGAACCACTTTGTGGACACTCCGAAATCATCTGCCGGACATGCCAGAACCAGCTCTCAGACACACCAGAACCACGTGCCGGACACGTCGGAAGCACCTGCTGAGCATGCCTGAGCCACCTGCTCGACTCGCAAGAAACACCTGCCGGACACGCCAAAATCACCTGCCGAGTACGCCAGAACCACTTGGCGGACACTCCGGAATCACAGGTCGGGCATGCCGGAACCACCTCTCAGACTTGCCAGAACCATGTTCCGGACACGCCAGTACCACCTGCAGAGTATGCCGGAACCACCTGATCCACTCCCGAGGACCACCTGCTGGACACGCCAAAATCACCTGCTGGCTATGCCAGAACCACTCGGCAGACACTCCGGAATAAGCTGCCGGGCATGCCGGAACCACCTCTTAGACATGCCAGAAGGACGTGTCGGACACGCCGGAAACACCTACCGGACAGACCGGAACCACCTGCCAGACATCCCGGAACCACCTGCCGAGCACGCGGGAGCCGCCTGCTCGATAGGCCGGAACCACCTGCCAGACAGGCCAAAATCAACAGCTGGCTATGCTAGAACCACCTGGCGGACAGTCCAAAATCACCTGCCTGGCATGCAGGAACCACCTCTCACACGTAACAGAACCACGTTCCGGACACGCTGGAACCACATCCTGGACAGACTGGAACCACCTGCTGAGCTCGCCGGAACCACCTGCTCGACTGGCAGGACAATCGTGCCGGACGCGCCAAAAGGAACTGCCGGCTACACCAGAACCACTTAACCGACACTCCAGAATCACCTGCCTGGCATGCCAGAACCACCTCTCCGACGTGCCAGAAGCACGTGCCGGACATGCCGGAACGACCTGCCGAGCACGCCAGAGCCACCTGCTCCCCTTGCTGGAACCACCTGCCAGACTGGCCAAAATCAACAGCTGGCTGTGCGAGAACCACCTGGGGGACAGTCCGGAATCACCTGCCAGCCATGGCGTAACCACCTCTCAGACGTGCCAGAACCATGTGGCAGACAGTCCGGAATCACCTGTTGGGCATGTGGAACCACCTCTGAGATGTACCAGAACCACCTACCGGACACGCCAAAATCACCTGCCGGCTACGCCAGAACCACTTGGCGGACACTCCGGAATCACCTGCCGGGCATGCCAGCACAGCCTCTCAGAAGTGCCAGAAGCACGTGCCGGACAGGCCGGAACCATCTCCCGGACAGACTGGAACCACAGGAAACACTTGCCGGAACCACCTGCTTGACTCACCGGTCCCACCTGCAGGACACACCAAAATCACCTGCCCGCTACACCAGAACCACTTGGGGGACAAGCCGGAATCACGTGAAGGGCATGCCGGCACAACCTCACAGACGTGCCAGAACCTCCTGCCGGACACCTCAGAACCACCTGCCAGACAGACTGCAACCACCTGCCGGACACGCGGGAACCACCGGCTCGACCCGCCGGAACCACTGCCAGACATGCAAAATCACCTGCCGGCTACACCAGAACCACTTGGCAAACACTCCGGAATCACCTGCCGGGCATGCCGGAACCACCTCTCAGACATGCCAGAACCACGTGCCAATGACACCAGAAGCACCTGCCGAGCATGCCGGAACCACCTGCTCGACTCGCCAGAACCACCTGCCAGTCATGCAAAAAAATAACCTGCCGGCTTCGCCACAACCAGTTGGTGAACACTTCCCCATCACCTGCCGGGCTGGCTGGAACCACCAGCCCATCATGTCAAAATCACCCGCCAACTACGCCAGAACCACTTGTCGACACTGCGGAAACACCTGTCGGGCCGGCCAGAACTACATCTCAGACGTGCCAGAACCTTGTGCGTGTGATGCCGGAACCACACCCCGAACAGACGGTGACCACCCTCCAGACCCGCCTGAACCACCTGCCGAGCACGCCGGAGCCACCTGTTCGACTCACCAGAAGCACCTGCCAGACAGGCCAAAATCAACAGCTGGCTATGCGAGAACCATCTGGCGGACAGTCCGGAATCACCTGCCGGGCATGCAGGAACCACCTCACAGATGGAACGGAACCACGAGCCGGAAACGCTGGAACCACGTCCTGGACAGAGTGGAACTACCTGCCGAGCACTCCGGAACCACCTGCTCGACTCGCACGACCCACCTGCTGGACACGCCAAAATGAAATTTAGGCTACACCAGAACCACTTACCCGACACTCCAGAATCACCTGTCTGGCATGCCAGAACCACCTCTCACACGTTCCAGAAGCACGTGCCGGACATGCCGGAACGACCTATCGGACAGAACGGAACCACCTGCCAGACACGCCGGAACCACCTGCTGAACACGCCACAGCCACATGCTCGACTCGCCGGATCCACCTGCCGGACAGGCCAATATAAACTGCTGGCTATGCCAGAACCACCTGGGGGACAGTTCGGAATCACCTGCCAGCCATGGCGGAACCACCTCTCAGACGTACCAGAACCACGTGCCGGACAAGCTGGAAACACTTACTGGACAGACTGGAACCACCTGCAGGCCACGCCTGAACCACCTGCCGAGCACGATGGAACCACCTGACGGACACGCCAAAATCACCTGCCGGCTACGCCACAACCACTCGGCAGACACTCCGGTATCAGCTGCCGGGCATGCCGGAACCACCTCTCAGAGGTGCCAGAACCACATGCCGGAGAGACTGGAAGCAACTGCCGAACTCGCCGGAAACACCTGCTGGACATGCCGGAACCACCTGCCTGACAGTCCAAAATCATCTGCCGGCTATGCCAAAACCACTTGGTGGACACTCCAGAATCACCTGGAGGGCATGCCGGAACCACGTCATGGACAGACTGCAAACACCTGCCGGACACGCCGGAACCACCTGCGCGACTCGCCAGAACCACCTGCCGGACACGCCAAAATCACCTGCCGGCTACGCCAGAACCACTCGGCAGAGACTCCGGAACCACCTCCAGGACAGACCGGAATCACCTGCCGGACATGCCATGACCACCTGCTTGACTCGCCAGAACCACCTGCCGGACACGCCAAAATCACATGCCGGCTACTCCACAACCACCTGCCGGACACTGCAGAATCACCTGCCGGGCATGTTGGAACCACCTCTCAGAGGTGCCACAACAACATGCTGGAGACTGCGGAAGCACCTGCTGAGAATGCCGGAAGTTCCTGATCCACTCCACAG
The DNA here is from genome assembly GCF_037783145.1 of Equus przewalskii. Taxonomy (NCBI): domain Eukaryota; kingdom Metazoa; phylum Chordata; class Mammalia; order Perissodactyla; family Equidae; genus Equus; species Equus przewalskii. Next base: position 6,250 of record NW_027228704.1, on the reverse strand, counting down.
AACCACCTGCTGGACACGCCAAAATCACCTGCCGGCTACGCCACAACCAGTTGGTGAACACTTCGGAATCAACTGCCGGGCTTGCTGGAAGCCCCTGCCGGTCACGCCAATATCACCTGCCAGCTACGCCAGAACCGCTTGGCGGACACTCCGGAAACACCTGTCGGGCCTGCCAGAACCACATCTCAGACGTGCCAGAACCATGTGCCCAAGATGCCGGAACCACACCCCGAACAGACTGAAACCACCTGCCAGACCCGCCTGAACCACCTGCCGAGCACACTGGAACCACCTGCTCGACTCGCCGGAACCACCTACCTGACACGCAAAAACCACCGGCCGGGTATGCCAGAACCACTTGGTGGTCACTCCGGAATCATCTGCCAGACATGCCAGAAGCAGCTCTCAGACACACCAGAACAACCTGCCGGAGACGCCAGAAGCACCTGCTGAGCATGCCTGAGCCACCTGCTCGACTCGCAAGAAACCCCTGCCGGACACGACAAAATCACCTGCCTGCTACACCAGAAGCACTTGGCAGACAAGCCGGAATCACGTGAAGGGCATGCCGTCACAATCTCTCAGACGTGCCAGAACCTCGTGCCGGACACCCCAGAACACCCTGCCGGACAGACCGGAACCACCTGCCGGACACGCCGGAACCACCGGCGCGACTCGCCGGAACCACCCCCGGACATGCAAAATCACCTGCCGGCTACGCCAGAAACACTTGGCGAACACACCGGAATCACCTGCCGGGCATGTCGGAAGCACCTCTCAGACATGTCAGAACCACGTGCCAAGGACACCGGAAGCACCTGCCGAGCACGCCGGAACCACCTGCTCGACTCGCCAGAACCACCTGACGCACACGCCAAAATCACCTGCCAGGTATGCCAGAACCACTTTGTGGACACTCCGAAATCATCTGCCGGACATGCCAGAACCAGCTCTCAGACACACCAGAACCACGTGCCGGACACGCCGGAAGCACCTGCTGAGCATGCCTGAGCCACCTGCTCGACTCGCAAGAAACACCTGCCGGACACGCCAAAATCACCTGCCGAGTACGCCGGAACCACTTGGCGGACACTCCGGAATCACAGGTCGGGCATGCCGGAACCACCTCTCAGACTTGCCAGAACCATGTTCCGGACACGCCGGTACCACCTGCCGAGTATGCCGGAACCAGCTGATCCACTCCCGAGGACCACCTGCTGGACACACCAAAATCACCTGCTGGCTACGCCAGAACCACTCGGCAGACACTCCGGAATAAGCTGCCGGGCATGCCGGAACCACCTCTTAGACATGCCAGAAGGACATGTCGGACACGCCGGAAACACCTACCGGACAGACCGGAACCACCTGCCAGACATCCCGGAACCACCTGCCGAGCACGCCAGAGCCGCCTGCTCGATAGGCCGGAACCACCTGCCAGACAGGCCAAAATCAACAGCTGGCTATGCTAGAACCACCTGGCAGACAGTCCAAAATCACCTGCCTAGCATGCAGGAACCACCTCTCAGACGTAACAGAACCACGTTCCGGATACGCTGGAACCACATCCTGGACAGAGTGGAACCACCTGCCGAGCTCGCAGGAACCACCTGCTCAACTGGCAGGACAATCGTGCCGGACACGCCAAAAGGAACTGCCGGCTACACCAGAACCACTTAACCGACACTCCAGAATCACCTGCCTGGCATGCCAGAACCACCTCTCAGACGTGCCAGAAACACGTGCCGGACATGCCGGAACGACCTACGGGACAGACCGGAACCACCTGCCTGACATGCCTGAACCACCTGCCGAGCACGCCAGAGCCACCTGCTCCCCTTGCCGGAACCTCCTGCCAGACAGGCCAAAATCAACAGCTGGCTGTGCGAGAACCACCTGGGGGACAGTCCGGAATCACCTGCCAGCCATGGCAGAACCACCTCTCAGACGTACCAGAACCACGTGACGGACAATCTGGAAACACGTACTGGACAGACTGGAACCGCCTGCCGTCCACGCCAGAACCACCTGCCGAGCACGACGGAACCACCTGCCGGACACGCCAAAATCACCTGCGGGCTACTCCAGAACCACTTGGAGGAGTCTCCGGGATGACCTGACGGGCATGCTGGAACCACCTCTCAGACGTGCCAGAACCATGTGGCAGACAGTCCGGAATCACCTGTTGGGCATGTGGAACCACCTCTGAGACGTACCAGAACCACCTGCCGGACACGCCAAAATCACCTGCCGGCTACGCCAGAACCACTTGGCGGACACTCCGGAATCACCTGCCGGGCATGCCAGCACAACCTCTCAGAAGTGCCAGAAGCACGTGCCGGACAGGCCGGAACCATCTCCCGGACAGACTGGAACCACAGGAAACACTCGCCGGAACCACCTGCTTGACTCACCGGTCCCACCTGCAGGACATACCAAAATCACCTGCCCGCTCCACCAGAACCACTTGGGGGACAAGCCGGAATCACGTGAAGGGCATGCTGGCATAACCTCACAGACGTGCCAGAACCTCCTGCCGGACACCTCAGAACCACCTGCCAGACAGACTGCAACCACCTGCCGGACACGCGGGAACCACCGGCTCGACCCGCCGGAACCACTGCCAGACATGCAAAATCACCTGCCGGCTACACCAGAACTACTTGGCAAACACTCCGGAATCACCTGCCGGGCATGCCGGAACCACCTCTCAGACATGCCAGAACCACGTGCCAATGACACCAGAAGCACCTACCGAGCATGCCGGAACCACCTGCTCGACTCGCCAGAACCACATGCCAGTCATGCAAAAATCACCTGCCGGCTTCGCCACAACCAGTTGGTGAACACTTCCCATCACCTGCCGGTCTTGCTGGAACCACCTGCCGGTCATGTCAAAATCACCTGCCAACTACGCCAGAACCACTTGTCGACACTGCGGAAACACCTGTCGGGCCGGCCAGAACTACATCTCAGACGTGCCAGAACCTTGTGCATGTGATGCCGGAACCACACCCCGAACAGATGGAAACCACCTGCCAGACCCGCCTGAAACACCTGCCGAGCACGCCGGAGCCACCTGTTCGACTCACCGGAAGCACCTGCCAGACAGGCCAAAATCAACAGCTGGCTATGCGAGAGCCATCTGGCGGACAGTCCGGAATCACCTGCCGGGCATGCAGGAACCACCTCTCAGATGTAACGGAACCACGAGCCGGACACGCTGGAACCACGTCCTGGACAGACTGGAACCACCTGCCGAGCACTCCTGAACCACCTGCTCGACTCGCACGACCCACGTGCTGGACACGCCAAAATGAACTTTCGGCTACACCAGAACCACTTACCCGACACTGCAGAATCACCTGCCTGGCATGCCAGAACCACCTCTCACACGTTCCAGAAGCACGTGCCGGACATGCCGGAACGACCTATCGGACAGAACGGAACCACCTGCCAGACACGCCGGAACCACCTGCTGAACACGCCACAGCCACCTGGTCGACTCGCCGGATCCACCTGCCGGACAGGCCAATATCAACTGCTGGCTATGCCAGAACCACCTGGGGGACAGTCCGGAATCACCTGCCAGCCATGGCGGAACCACCTCTGAGACTTACAAGAACCACATGCGGAACAAGCTGGAAACACTTACTGGACAGACTGGAACCACCTGCCGGCCATGCCTGAACCACCTGCCGAGCACGATGGAACCACCTGACGGACACGCCAAAATCACCTGCGGGCTACACCAGAACCACTTGGAGAACTCTCCGGGATGACCTGCCGGGCATGCTGGAACCACCTCTCAGACGTACAAGAAGCACGGGGCGGACACCCCATCACCACCTGCCGGACAGACCGCAATCACCTTCCGGACAGGCCGGAACCACCGGCTCGACCCGCCGGAACCACCGCCGGACATGCAAAATCACCTGCCGGCTACGCCAGAACCACTTGGCGAACACTCCGGAATCACCTGCCGGGCATGCCGGAACCACCTCTCAGACATGCCAGAACCACGTGCCAATGACCCCGGAAGCACCTGCCGAGCACGCCGGAACCACCTGCTCGACTCGCCAGAACCACCTGCCGGACACGCCAAAATCACCTGCCGGCTACGCCAGAACCACTCGGCAGAGACTCCGGAACCACCTCCAGGACAGACCGGAATCACCTGCCGGACACGCCGGGACCACCTGCTTGACTTGCCAGAACCACCTGCCGGACACGCCAAAATCACCAGCCGGCTACTCCACAACCACTTGCCGGACACTGCAGAATCACCTGCCGGGCATGTTGGAACCACCTCTCAGAGGTGCCACAACAACATGCTGGAGACTGCGGAAGCACCTGCTGAGAATGCCGGAAGTTCCTGATCCACTCCACAGAACCACCTGCTGGACACGCCAAAATCACCTGCCGGCTACGCCACAACCAGTTGGTGAACACTTCGGAATCAACTGCCGGGCTTGCTGGAAGCACCTGCCGGTCACGCCAATATCACCTGCCAGCTACGCCAGAACCGCTTGGCGGACACTCCGGAAACACCTGTCGGGCCTGCCAGAACCACATCTCAGACGTGCCAGAACCATGTGCCCGAGATGCCGGAACCACACCCCGAACAGACTGAAACCACCTGCCAGACCCGCCTGAACCACCTGCCGAGCACACTGGAACCACCTGCTCGACTCGCCGGAACCACCTACCTGTCTCGCAAAAACCACCGGCCGGGTATGCCAGAACCACTTGGTGGTCACTCCGGAATCATCTGCCAGACATGCCAGAAGCAGCTCTCAGACACACCAGAACAACCTGCCGGAGACGCCAGAAGCACCTGCTGAGCATGCCTGAGCCACCTGCTCGACTCGCAAGAAACACCTGCCACACACGCCAAAATCACCTGCCTGCTACACCAGAAGCACTTGGCAGACAAGCCGGAATCACGTGAAGGGCATGCCGTCACAATCTCTCAGACGTGCCAGAACCTCGTGCCGGACACCCCAGAACACCCTGCCGGACAGACCGGAACCACCTGCCGGACACGCCGGAACCACCGGCGCGACTCACCGGAACCACCCCCGGACATGCAAAATCACCTGCCGGCTACGCCAGAAACACTTGGCGAACACACGGGAAGCACCTCTCAGACATGTCAGAACCACGTGCCAAGGACACCGGAAGCACCTGCCGAGCACGCCGGAACCACCTGCTCGACTCGCAAGAAACACCTGCCGCACACACCAAAATCACCTGCCGAGTACGCCAGAACCACTTGGCGGACACTCCGGAATCACAGGTCGGGCATGCCGGAACCACCTCTCAGACTTGCCAGAACCATGTTCCGGACACGCCGGTACCACCTGCCGAGTATGCCGGAACCAGCTGATCCACTCCCGAGGACCACCTGCTGGACACGCCAAAATCACGTGCTGGCTACGCCAGAACCACTCAGCAGACACTCCGGAATAAGCTGCCAGTCATGCCGGAACCACCTCTCAGACATGCCAGAACCACGTGCCAATGACACCGGAAGCACCTGCCGAGCATGCCGGAACCACCTGCTCGACTCGCCAGAACCAACTGCCAGTCATGCAAAAATCACCTGCCGGCTTGGCCACAACCAGTTGGTGAACACTTCTCCATCACCTGCCGGGCTTGCTGGAACCACCTGCCGGTCATGTCAAAATCACCTGCCAACTACGCCAGAACCACTTGTCGACACTGTGGAAACACCTGTCGGGCCGACCAGAACTACATCTCAGACGTGCCAGAACCTTGTGCGTGTGATGCCGGAACCACACCGCGAACAGACGGAAACCACCTGCCAGACCCGCCTGAACCACCTGCCGAGCACGCCGGAGCCACCTGTTCGACTCACCGGAAGCACCTGCCAGACAGGCCAAAATCAACAGCTGGCTATGCGAGAACCATCTGGCGGACAGTCCGGAATCACCTGCCGGGCATGCAGGAACCACCTCTCAGATGTAACGGAACCACGAGCCGGACACGCTAGAACCACGTCCTGGACAGACTGGAACCACCTGCCGAGCACTCCGGAACCACCTGCTCGACTCGCACGACCCACGTGCTGGACACGCCAAAATGAACTTTCGGCTACACCAGAACCACTTACCCGACACTCCAGAATCACCTGTCTGGCATGCCAGAACCACCTCTCACACGTTCCAGAAGCACGTGCCGGACATGCCGGAACGACCTATCGGACAGAACGGAACCACCTGCTGAA